>NC_079134.1:38892810-39193719 GCF_945859705.1 Episyrphus balteatus
TGTTGAGAATTTAATAGATACATTGAAAAGAATACAAAGAGGATAGGTTAATTCAGACACACACTTCTTCAAAACACAAGATGGAACACCATCAGGGCCCGGACTGAAACAGTTCTCAAGATCATGAATTTTTTGAGTTATTGAAATTTCTTGAATGCCGAAATTGATGGAACTAAGGTGCGAAAAACTTAAGTTTGGAGAAAATGAATACGAGGGTTCTTGAGAACTAGTTAATAAAAATGCGTCTTTAAAGAAATTAGCAAACATATTTGAAATCTCTCGCGAATCATGGCTTGAATTCATATTTAAGCTCATAGAATTAGGGTATCCGTCAATTCCGTTTACTACTCACAAAAGACCAAAAGTTTTTAAGGTCATGTTTTAACTCATTTTGAATTTTAAATATATAATTTGTATACAATTCTTTGGAATAGTCAGTAAACATAGTTTTCAGTTCAGAATAAATCATAAAATCACCATAAGCTCGGGATGCACTATATTTTGCCCAAGCTTTATTTCTTTTATTTTTTAAATTCTTAAGTTCAGAATTAAACCATGGTGCAGTTTTAAGACTTTCAAATGATCTTCGAATGGGAATGGTTTGATAAAAGCAATCAAATAAAATGCTATAGAATTTAAAACACATCTCGTTAATATTACAATTTAAAAAAGTTTGATTCCAGTCCAAATTACATAATAAGTTTTTTAGTTGATCGAAATTGCATTTTTTGTAATCAAATTTAAGTTTGTTATTTGAATTAAGAGAAACATTTATTAATATTAATACTTAGATATATGTCTAACGCTGGGTGGTGTCGGTCTTCTTCCAACAGTTTAGTATGAGCGGGAGTTACAACCATGTCAGTGTATATAGTATTGGAGAATAAAACTAAGTCCAGAATTTTATCAAAGCGATTTGTTATTCCATTGAATTGGCTGAGTCCGAATTAATTTCGTTTTCGATTGGAATCACTCAATGATTCACTCATTCTGAACTCCAATAAAAAAGTTTGAATCACATCCACCCAATTCTCAATCTTAATATCTGTATTGGTGAAAAATCAAATAATTTTTTTTGTTTTTTTTCAGTAGGAGAATAAAAAACTTGTAGCAGGCTTCTGAATGATTCCGGACGCTTCCGGACGGCCAATCGAAAACGACATACCCTTATAATTCGTTCCGAATTCGTTGTCAAGCGTTTTTTGCAGCTCCTTTTTCAACCAGAGGTGTTCGATGTGAAGTGAAAACCCGAGAAACTCTGATTTTTTTGACATTTTGACAGTTAATTGACATGACTTAGAGTGCCCTGGAGGAGGGAACAACGAACAGATCTATTCTTTTATTCTCACACACAAACGTAGTTTTTTTTATGAGAAATGGAGAAGCTGTCAATTTTTGGCCTTTCTGGATTTTGGGTTTTCGGGATTTTGGTTTTTCGGGATTTTGGGATTCTGCGTTTTCGGGATTTTGGGTTTTCGGGATTTAGGGTAATCTGGATTTTGGGCTTCCTGGACTTTTAATTTCGGGATTCTGTCTGTCTACCTTCTGTCTCCCTTCTGTTTCTTTATTCATTATTACAGTCTGGATATTACCAGCTATGATTTAGTGTTTTATACACTACTGGAAAAAATTAAGGGATCAAAAAAAAATTCCAAATTTTTGGGCAAATTTCAATAGGCCGTAACTTCGAAAGAAATGGTCGTACAAGAAATCGATATAGAAGGAAATTGTAGCTCCAAGTGTCTAGTTTTTGGATTAGAACTTTAAAAATTTTTAACCTCCGCGGTTTTTGAGTAATCGTAGAAAAACCAGCAACAAAAAAATTTTCAAATTTTTTTTAGTTTTTTTTTTTTGTCTACGGGCGTGGAAAAAATTTTTTTAGCTTAACCACTATAAGGATCGGATACTTTGTTCATTTAGCTTTAATTTGGTTTTTTGAACACCTCGATACGTCCACTTCTCGCCGAGATATCGGTCTTCAAATGGAAAAAAATCCTTTGTGTTTGATTATCGATATCTCAGCAACCAATGATCGCACAGAAAGTTAAAGGTGGGTTTCAAGAACTTGAATGAATTCTCCTTAACGGCTAGCCATTGCTTTCCAAAAAAAAATTGTTTTCTTATTTTCACATGAATTTGAAAATGCAACAAAAAAAGGGCCTTTGGTGTTTTTTTGGAAAATCGAGCGCTAGATCGAAAATATTGAGGAAACCGCTAATGTTAAGTGTGCATTTTACAGTTCAATATGTCCACAAAAACCCTACAAAAAATCAAATTAATCCAGCCAGCCGTTTTTTGTTTCACTCGATCGAATTTTTGAAAAAATTAAAGGATCACGTTTTTTGCTCTGAAAGCTCAATTTTCTTTTCTCATTTTGTAATGAGAAAAAAAATTGTTTTTCCTAGCTTTTTCCACATTTTTGCTCCAGAAAAAGCTTAAATTTAAAACAAAACAAAATTCAAAAAAAAAAAAAAAAAAATTTGAAAAAATAAAATTTTTTTCTCTTAAACTTTTCAAGAGAAAAAAATTTAAAAAAATTTTATTTTTTTAAATTTTTTTTTTTTTTTGGAATTTTGTTTTGTTTTAAATTTAAGCTTTTTCTGGAGCAAAAATGAGGAAAAAGCTAGGAAAAACAATTTTTTTCTCATTACAAAATGAGAAAAGAAAATTGAGCTTTTCAGAGCAAAAAACGTGATCCTTTAATTTTTTCAAAAATTCGATCGAGTGAAACAAAAAAACGGCTGGCTGGATTAATTTGATTTTTTGTAGGGTTTTTGTGGACATATTGAACTGTAAAATGCACACTTAACATTAGCGGTTTCCTAAATATTTTCGATCTAGCGCTCGATTTTCCAAAAAACCACCAAAAGCCCTTTTTTTGTTGCATTTTCAAATTCATATAAAAATAAGAAAATAATTTTTTTTTTGGAAAGCAATGGCTAGCCGTTAAGGAGAATTCATTCAAGTTCTTGAAACCCACCTTTAACTTTCTGTGCGATCATTGGTTGCTGAGATATCGATAATCAAACACAAAGGATTTTTTTCCATTTGAAGACCGATATCTCGGCGAGAAGTGGACGTATCGAGGTGTTCAAAAAACCAAATTAAAGCTAAATGAACAAAGTATCCGATCCTTATAGTGGTTAAGCTAAAAAAAATTTTTCGACGCCCGTAGACCAAAAAAAAAAACTAAAAAAATTTTGAAAATTTTTTTGTTGCTGGTTTTTCTACGATTACTCAAAAACCGCGGAGGTTAAAAATTTTTAAAGTTCTAATCCAAAAACTAGACACTTGGAGCTACAATTTCCTTCTATATCGATTTCTTGTACGACCATTTCTTTCGAAGTTACGGCCTGTTGAAATTTGCCCAAAAATTTGGAATTTTTTTGTGATCCCTTAATTTTTTCCAGTAGTGTATATAGGGGCACCTTTGCAAAAATTAAATTGGTTGGAGGAATATTAGGATTGCTTTAGTCTTTCAAAAGAAATTGGGGCGCCTTGTTCTTCAAAGATGAACGAAGATTTTGGACACCATTGTCCTTCCGGAAGCCAAACAAATTAACTCAAAATTGGGGAGCGCCTTCATTCTTCAAAAAGTTTAGGACAAACAATACGAGCGCCGTTGAAAAAGTAAAATAGAAAAAAATTGGGGCGCCTTTGTGAAAGTAAATATATATAAAACATCGATTGGATAGACTTCGTTATTTATATAACTTTTGTAAAAGTTCGACAGCCCAGGCTGCCCCCCCCCCCCCCCCCTAAAACAGGCCCTGAATGCATTTTATCCCTTTGTGAAGAACGCAGGGTGGACAAATGATGATTTTTGGTTTGCACCAAAAACTCGAGGTGGACAAACTATTTGGTTGGCAATTGGTTTAATACGGTGACGTGAAATAACGATCTATGAAGTAAGGCCGCATAGGCCCTTATTTCCATTTGTAATGGAAATTAGGCGTCACTTATAAAAATTACGTGCGTCACTTTAAACCTTCAATATGACAAAGGGAGTAAAGAATCAAGTTTACCATTTTCTAGTAAACTAGTTTTTTTTTTTTGTCTACGGGCGTGGAAAAAATTTTTTTAGCTTAACCACTATAAGGATCGGATACTTTGTTCATTTAGCTTTAATTTGGTTTTTTGAACACCTCGATACGTCCACTTCTCGCCGAGATATCGGTCTTCAAATGGAAAAAAATCCTTTGTGTTTGATTATCGATATCTCAGCAACCAATGATCGCACAGAAAGTTAAAGGTGGGTTTCAAGAACTTGAATGAATTCTCCTTAACGGCTAGCCATTGCTTTCCAAAAAAAAATTGTTTTCTTATTTTCACATGAATTTGAAAATGCAACAAAAAAAGGGCCTTTGGTGTTTTTTTGGAAAATCGAGCGCTAGATCGAAAATATTGAGGAAACCGCTAATGTTAAGTGTGCATTTTACAGTTCAATATGTCCACAAAAACCCTACAAAAAATCAAATTAATCCAGCCAGCCGTTTTTTGTTTCACTCGATCGAATTTTTGAAAAAATTAAAGGATCACGTTTTTTGCTCTGAAAGCTCAATTTTCTTTTCTCATTTTGTAATGAGAAAAAAAATTGTTTTTCCTAGCTTTTTCCACATTTTTGCTCCAGAAAAAGCTTAAATTTAAAACAAAACAAAATTCAAAAAAAAAAAAAAAAAAATTTGAAAAAATAAAATTTTTTTCTCTTAAACTTTTCAAGAGAAAAAAATTTAAAAAAATTTTATTTTTTTAAATTTTTTTTTTTTTTTGGAATTTTGTTTTGTTTTAAATTTAAGCTTTTTCTGGAGCAAAAATGAGGAAAAAGCTAGGAAAAACAATTTTTTTCTCATTACAAAATGAGAAAAGAAAATTGAGCTTTTCAGAGCAAAAAACGTGATCCTTTAATTTTTTCAAAAATTCGATCGAGTGAAACAAAAAAACGGCTGGCTGGATTAATTTGATTTTTTGTAGGGTTTTTGTGGACATATTGAACTGTAAAATGCACACTTAACATTAGCGGTTTCCTAAATATTTTCGATCTAGCGCTCGATTTTCCAAAAAACCACCAAAAGCCCTTTTTTTGTTGCATTTTCAAATTCATATAAAAATAAGAAAATAATTTTTTTTTTGGAAAGCAATGGCTAGCCGTTAAGGAGAATTCATTCAAGTTCTTGAAACCCACCTTTAACTTTCTGTGCGATCATTGGTTGCTGAGATATCGATAATCAAACACAAAGGATTTTTTTCCATTTGAAGACCGATATCTCGGCGAGAAGTGGACGTATCGAGGTGTTCAAAAAACCAAATTAAAGCTAAATGAACAAAGTATCCGATCCTTATAGTGGTTAAGCTAAAAAAAATTTTTCGACGCCCGTAGACCAAAAAAAAAAACTAAAAAAATTTTGAAAATTTTTTTGTTGCTGGTTTTTCTACGATTACTCAAAAACCGCGGAGGTTAAAAATTTTTAAAGTTCTAATCCAAAAACTAGACACTTGGAGCTACAATTTCCTTCTATATCGATTTCTTGTACGACCATTTCTTTCGAAGTTACGGCCTGTTGAAATTTGCCCAAAAATTTGGAATTTTTTTGTGATCCCTTAATTTTTTCCAGTAGTGTATATAGGGGCACCTTTGCAAAAATTAAATTGGTTGGAGGAATATTAGGATTGCTTTAGTCTTTCAAAAGAAATTGGGGCGCCTTGTTCTTCAAAGATGAACGAAGATTTTGGACACCATTGTCCTTCCGGAAGCCAAACAAATTAACTCAAAATTGGGGAGCGCCTTCATTCTTCAAAAAGTTTAGGACAAACAATACGAGCGCCGTTGAAAAAGTAAAATAGAAAAAAATTGGGGCGCCTTTGTGAAAGTAAATATATATAAAACATCGATTGGATAGACTTCGTTATTTATATAACTTTTGTAAAAGTTCGACAGCCCAGGCTGCCCCCCCCCCCCCCCCCTAAAACAGGCCCTGAATGCATTTTATCCCTTTGTGAAGAACGCAGGGTGGACAAATGATGATTTTTGGTTTGCACCAAAAACTCGAGGTGGACAAACTATTTGGTTGGCAATTGGTTTAATACGGTGACGTGAAATAACGATCTATGAAGTAAGGCCGCATAGGCCCTTATTTCCATTTGTAATGGAAATTAGGCGTCACTTATAAAAATTACGTGCGTCACTTTAAACCTTCAATATGACAAAGGGAGTAAAGAATCAAGGTTACCATTTTCTAAATTCCAACACGGAGAAAAAAGGCCACCACAAGCGGATTCCACATTAAATTAGCGGATTTCTGCATATTTTTTTGCCAAGATGATGACTTCCGTCTTAAATTAAGCGGAAAAATCTTCTTTATTTTGTTGAATGCACAAATTTAAAAGAAGTCCACTTTATTTAAGCGGGGAATCATCTTATTTTTGTGTGGAAACATTTTAACTAAAAAAACAAGCTGGGGCGTTAGAGATAAGTATGATAAAATTCAACTAAATCTAGAGTCTAACTATAATTTTTTATTTTTTGTCGTTTTTTTAAGATGAAAATTCACAATAAAATTAAATGAAGTTCATCTTAAATTTAATAGAATTTAACCGGACGGACGTGTCGTATTTTTTTAAGGTGGTGGGGTTAAAGGTGGGCATCATATCATACCAGATGATGAACCCAACAAATTGTAAATATTTGAATTTCTTCTATTAAATAGCAAAACGTCTATGAAAAATGCTTTTACTCATCAAATAACACCATTAGCAAATTAGTGTAAATATTTACTGTATGCACGAGCAATTACACTCTGCAAAAGTGCAATAATGCACAGTATTTATGCTACCTTCAATTTATTTTTTCAGAAAGCTTTCTATTTCGTGCGATGTGTATTAGAAAGGGTATAGTACAGGAAAGTTAGTAAAAAAACAGGCATTTTGTGGAACGAAATACAGGACGGCTGAATTTTTCAAATCTGAAAAAGGGGTATTAGAAAAGCTTAAGTCCTGGTTTTCGGGACGCCACCCCCCTGGCGAAATCCGCCATTTTGGAAAACGCGAATCACTCTATATCTCCAAAACTATGAGTCCTATAGAAATGGTTGTCAGACCAAAGTTCTTTGAAATTTAATTATCTTTTTCTTTGTAGTACATTATTTTTCTCAGCGGGCAACAGTTTTGAGGTTATGTTGTTTTAATTTATTTTTTTTCGATTTTCTTAAGATTATAACAATCCCAGTACTAGTTACATAATTTTTTAAACAGTAAAAGTTATAGTCCATCAAATTTCCAATAATTTGGTATATTTTTGAAAGTCATGCGATGTAGAGTCGTTCGTGGTAAGTGTGCGCAGCCGGTAAGTGTGCGCATTGCTAATTTCTCGAAACTAGTGTAAAACTTTAAATTTCTGCTAATGCACAATTAATTAGATATCTGATCTTCGTCGAAGTCCGTTATATTTATGCTTCTGTTGTTTTTAGTGTTTCGAGAAAAAGCAAAAGAAAAAAAAGCTAACTTTCCTTAAAATTTTTCACAATTTTCAAACTCTGACAGTGGTCTGCCTTTGACTTAAAGTGAAGGCAATTGATCTTTTTTATTGAGCTTACTATTTAAACTTTATGTTCCAATTAAAATTTGATTGTATTTATTTATTAATATTTTATCAAAAACAATAAAAAACTGCATTTGGGGTAAGTGTACGCAAAAATTTGGGGGCAAGTGTGCGTATGCAAATGCATGGGATTTTACTGAAAATATATATATTTGCATAAAATGCTTCAAAATGCATCAAAATTTCACAGTGTACAGAATCGATCAAAATAATAAGAAAATCGTATGGGGCGGGGGTCTTAGGCCCCTCGTTTGGTTTTTAAATGTCTTTAAAAAATTTAAAAAAAGAACAATTGATATTCATTAAGATTACTAAGCAAAAGTACCTGCGCACACTTACCGTACACCCTGCGCACACTTACCCCTACTAAGGGGTAAGTGTGCGCAATATGACCTGTTTTGGTTTTCTTAGAGAAACATAATTAATTTTATAAATATTAGTTATATTTTAATTGAATTTAAGAAGTCAAAACATGTATCTCTAATAATCAATTTACTTTTTTTATGTACATCTTATATTTTGCTTGTAATACTTCTTCAAAGTCCAAAGTGCGCACACTTACCACAAACGACTCTATGAGTCGAAAGTTATTGAATTGAAAACTATAGTCGAAGTACAGGAAAATTAGTAAAGTTTTGTGGAACGAATTAAAGGGAGGCTGATTTTTTCAAATCTGAAAGAAGGGTATTAGAAAAGCTTAAGTCCTGGTTTTCGGGACACCAACCCCCTGGCAAAATCCGCCATATTTTAAAACGCGAATTGGTCTATATCTCCCAAACTATTGGCTTGATCGAATAATTTACTGAACCAAAATTGTAGGTAATATAAATATCTTTTCTTATGCATGCACTGTTTTTCAGCGAGGATATCACTTTTTAGGTTATGTTGTTTAATTTTTTATTTTTTTCTGTTTTTTTTTTTTCTTTAATTTTTCTCAGTAGAAGATAGAAACAGATAGAAACATAATTTTTTAGCATTATAAAAGTATGATGTTTGACTTAAAACAAAATATGTGTACCTCAATATTGTAAGTTTTACCATTACCCACCTTAATAACTCCTCCTCATATCATATTTTTCTTGTTTTAACATTAGGTACCCGATTTAGCCTTTTTTTCATACCTTATGCAAAAACATATTAGTATATTTTTTGAAATTATTGAGAGGGATTGCTCTTTAAGTTCCGTATCTTTGGTTTGAAAAGTCATATAATCTTCAAAAGTATCCCAAATTAATGTTAATTTGATGTTCTACAACTTTAATGATGCTACAAAATTATGTTTCTATCATAGAGACTGAGAAAAATTAAAAAAACAGAAAAAATAAAAATAAAACAACATAACCTAAAAAGTGTTGTCCTCGCTGAAAAACAGTGCATGCACAAGAAAAGATATTTATATTACCTACAATTTTGGTTCAGTAACTTTTTCGATCAAGCCAATAGTTTGGGAGATATAGACCAATTCGCGTTTAAAAAAATGGCGGATTTTGCCAGGGGGTTGGTGTCCCGAAAACCAGGACTTAAGCTTTTCTAATACCCTTCTTTCAGGTTTGAAAAAATCAGCCTCCCTTTAATTCGTTCCACAAAATGCCTGATTTCTTTACTAACTTTCCTGTACTTAGACTATAGTTTTCAATTCAATAACTTTCGACTCATACATCGCATGACTTTTGAAAATATACCAAATTATTGGAAATTTGATGGTCTATAACTTTTACTGTTTAAAAAATTATGTAACTAGTGCTGGGATTGTTATAATCTTAAGAAAACCGAAAAAAAATAAATTAAAACAACATAACCTCAAAACTATTGCTCGCTGAGAAAAATAATGTACTACAAAGAAAAAGATAATTAAATTTCCAAGAACTTTGGTCTGACCACCAATTTCTATAGGACCCATAGTTTTGGAGATATAGAGTGATTCGCGTTTTCCAAAATGGCGGATTTCGCCAGGGGGGTGGCGTCCCGAAAACCAGGACTTAAGCTTTTCTAATACCCCTTTTTCAGATTTGAAAAATTCAGCCGTCCTGTATTTCGTTCCACGAAAAAGTCTATCTTTCCTGTACTAGTATTCAAATTCAGATCATTTATTTGAAATACTTAGGACTTTTCCCAGTGGTTTATAATAAAAATAATAACTGTCTACTCAAATCAGACAGTTTGACGTATATTCTTTCACTCAGGGGCGTATACAGGTTTGCTCCTTGGGGGGGGTCATGCCAATTTTTTTTTTTGTTTTTTCAAAAGTTTTGATAGCAGACATAAACCTGAAAATGGGCTTTTTGAATTATTAAACATTAAAATTTGTGCGTCTTGCATTTCGAATCAAAAAGTTCCGAATGTAGTTCTTAAAATAACCAAACAAAAACGGTATGAGATTCGTTTAAGTTTAGCGTTAAGCCTTGAGCCTAGAACGCTGCTGATGTGAAACGAAATTTTTCGTCGGTCTCCACGAGGACAACGAAATGCTTGCGAAATCTGGACCGAAAAATACTCAAAAATTGCAAAACATAAATGAAAAAAAAGCAAACACGCATCGCAGAAAGACATGCAATGACAAAATGAACAACAAAAACAAACAAAAAAAACTCAAAATGTCATTTTTCCACACAGAATGAATGTCCCCGGCAAAAAGAAGTTTAGACTTTCAATTTCGTTGTGCCGAACAGCGTACTACAGAACGAAAAGTTGAACGAAATTTTTGGTTTACCATTTCGTTGTTTCATTTTTGTATGGGATTTTTCGTTTCTTATCAGCAGCGTACTAGGCTCTAATTTTGAACAATTGAGGCTATCCTCTCAAAAATAAAATGTACTGTACGAGTACTTCGATTGAATAATTTGCCTTAAAACAACTGTTCATTGTTCATTGCTAGCCCAGAAAGTTAAAATAAAAATCGTTTTTACTTAATAATAGTTTTAACTTTTGAATTAAAAGTCTTCCTAACCTCAGGCAAACGAATCGCAAAGTTTTTAAAAACAAATTGCATTTGAAAATATAATTTTTTTTAAATTTTGTTTTAAAATTGTATGGGAATTTAAAATACCTCTATTAAAATGGTAAAGACAAAAAAAATTCTTTTGGCGATATTTTGGAATTCGTCCGTTTTCAGGTATTAATCAGCGGCTTACAATATAAAAAAAATTCAGTTGTATTTATTAGATTAGGCCCTGCTTTTTCAACGTCAGATAGACTATCAGAAGAATAAATGTCACTATAAAAAAAACTTTTATTCCTAGGAATAAGCTCTAACTTAGGTTTATCTAACTATTCAAAAAATTAGCCCTAAGTGATATTTAATAATAATATTTAAATTGCCTTAGATAAGGTTGCTTACATTGCTTCTATAATTGGCTGGTCATTGATGACACTGGTCAACAAAATTTGACTTTTTTTTGCCACAAGAACCAAAATATACTTTTCTAGTATTTTTTGGGGTGTTAAATCCGAATCTGAAGTCAGAAAAATTTGATTGGCCCCCGTTTTTGAAATATTACCGTTATAAAATGCTAAAAAAACGTCATTTTGGCTGTTTTCGAGGTTCTGTTTTTATGCGGGGTAATTCATTATAAACAAATTTGTAACGGTTATTATAAGAACTGATATTCTACTTTCAAAAACTGTTTAAATTTCCCCGATATCTTTTTTATTGCTAGAGATATCTTAAGTTTCAGTTAATAAGCCAAAGAGAAACTAAACTTAATTTAAAGATTAAGTTACTGGTCACAGAATTTTTGCCACAAGAACCAAAATATACTTTTCTAAAGGTTTTTGGGTTGCTGAGCTCGAATCCGCAATCAGAAATTCTATTAGTCTCCGTTCTTGAAATATAACCGTTATAAAAAAAACGTTTATTTTGCATTTTCTAACGGTAATATTTCAAGAACTAAGGCTAATAACAATTTTCTGACTGCAGATTCGAGTTCAGCACATCAAAAACTACTAGAAAAGTATATTTTGGTTGTTGTGGCAAAAACCTTGTTGACCAGTGTGATTAACAAATCGATAGTTGTTTCAAAAAATGCAACAGATCTAGCAAATTTAGTATGTACAAAATACTGTTATATTCTGTAAGCAAACAAAATTCACCAAATTTTATCAGACGAATGTATTGAACTGGAACATTGCAAAAAACTAAAAAGATTTGAGAAATGATATCCTTCTTTAACATTTTGCCGATGACGAATTTTATCAACAGAATTGACCTCCACACAGCAAGGCCACAGAAAGCTTCCCTATTTAAAACATATTTTATTCACTTCATCATATAAAAAAATAGAAGATATGGCTGATTCTTTTATTTGCTGGTAAGCAGTGTCTTGCCCTTAAGATATTATTTTTGTTTACCTACCAGATTCAATTTCTTTTTAAAAGCTTTGAATATAATACTTATCCGGGTTTTGTTTCCATACAAGCTCAGCTCAACTAATATTATCGAACGAATCAAAATAATCCTAATCCAGCATAGCGTTAGCTAAAAATATGGACACCTCCCCAAAATATGGTAAAATAGTTTGTTTGAATACCAAAAATTTTTTTTACTTTTAATTTTCGTTCATGTTCTAAAACTTCAACATTTTGAAAATAATCTTACTCAAGAGATTTCAGCATCACATAACAAATTCTTTTTTAAGTTCTGAGTTCTTGGGGGGGGGGGTCATGACCCCGTGACCCCCCCTTGTATACGCCGTTGCTTTCACTAATAACTTCAAATTTGCTAATATTTTGGGCAACTATATCAATAAGTATGAATTCTTACGTCTTCAAAAATAATTACGTAGGTTTAATGTACGAAGTTTCGGTCGTTCTCGCTGGAATCACGTTAATAATAGCAAACACTTTTATTTATTTCGGCAAAGATTTGAATTCTAAAATTGTCAACAGTATTCTACGATTGGAAAACAAATATCGAAAAAATACTTCTTATACTCGTGATAAAACTTTTATTCTCTTCGAGATTTACGTGATTCTTGGGATCTTGATTTTCTTTAATCAAATTCTGTTTTATAGAATTACAGAATGGGATTCGATTTTTTACTATCAAGCCATAGTTTATATTTATTATGCTATTTTCGGCGGATTGATAACGACATTTTATGCGTCTCTTATTATCGTCATCAATGAATTACTAGTTTTAGTTTCTATAAATTTAAAACTTGAATATATTGCCAATTCGGAATCAAATATCGCACCCCCGGTGGAACAACGACGTAAGTGCAAATTTTGAATTTTCTGAGTTAAGTATGCCATAGTTTCAAGAAAAGGTATTTCCTTCCGATGAAACAAAGACCCAATTGAAAATGTTCTATTTGAATCCAGGGGGCAGAAATTCTTTTGGACCGTTACATTGTTTTCAAACGTTTTCAAAATGTTTAATCGAGTTTTCTGAAGAATCAACATTTTTGCACTTACGTCGTTGTACCACCGGAGGTGCGATATATTCGAACATCGAAATCGAATCGCAGAAATCTTAATAGATCGAGGTGAAATACTAAAAGTATGTGAAGATGATATAAGTACATTGCATGGTGGAGTGATATTACTTCTTTTGACAGCTGTCATGGTCAATGTACCCTCTGGACCGTATTATGTGTTTTCTGCTAATGAAGAAATCTATAATTATGAAAAAAATATTTTAATTTTTGTAAGTGGTTTTATCATGTGGATATTACCAATATTTGTATTTACTAATATGATATTTAACCAAGATTTGACGCGAGAGGTAAGTTTGTTTTATTAATAAATATTGCATTTTAACTTAGTTTTCTGCATCTAAGTAGAAAGTCAAAAATATGTTAAATTTTGTCTTTTAAAAATTGAATATATGTATTACTTAAGGTCAATGAAACTTATTTCAGAATTAATGAAACTACTTTATAAAAATTTATTTTTTTTGTTCAAAGAAGATTTTTGTCAGTGTTGTTTTCATTTGAATGGGGTTGCCACATTTGTAGGGTTACGTTCTATATATATTATTTTTACTTGCGATATAGGTACCTACTATATATCAAGTTATGCATTCGTACAAAAAAAAAAAGTTGAGATAACATTTTTCCATGACATTACGATGGTAGACAATGCCAAAAAAGTGGGTCCCGGAAGTCCGTCTGTCTGTCTTTCTGTCTGTCAGTCTGTCTGTCTGTCTGTATAAGGAGCTACAGCCTAAACGGATGGACCGATTAATGTTAAACTTGGTATGTAGCGTTATTTGGCGACTCTCCAGAGGGGTTTTTGGAATTAATTTGTTTGAACCAAAAATAACGGTACTTGTCATATACCGATTTTAGTAAAATTGAAATATCTCGAAAACGGCTCCAACGATTTTGTTTAAAAAATTCAAATGTTAGTTTAAAGCTAAGATCTATCTTTAAATGAAAAAATTTTTTTTTTGAAAATCATTATTAACGGTACCTGCCATAGAACCGTTTTTTTTTTCAAATCCGATTATCTATGAAACCGTTTAGAAATTTAAAAAAAAAAAAAACGAATTTTATTTTTTTTCCAAATTTCTATATAAAAAGTCTTAAAAATTTAAGCAACTTTAACTCTAAGAGCAAGTTCGTGCTACCCAGATGTGCATTTTATTTTTTACTATTTTGACTTTCGTTTGGCATTTCAAAACTTTTTTTATCCGCCCAATCAACAAATGAATGTATTAGTTATGTGACAATTTTTCCTTTAAAATAGGGTTGCCACATAGAAGTTCCCATTTTAGAAGTGGCAACCCTATTTTTTGTATTTTCCGTTATCAACTTATCTTTCATTTGACTTTATTTTTAACCTCTAACCTTATGAGCTAAGTAACTTGAAGGTCGCCTCTCCGACTATTAAGAACCTAGCAAAATTTTAAAACTCTTAAGAGCATGTTAAAAGTCGAATTAAAGATTACACAATTTCAATATCGATTTTAATAAAATTAAAATGTTAAAAACCAGCTCCGACGATTTTGATTAAAAAAAATTATTTTAGAAGTTATAAACAGTAGGTTCCTATTATAAAACCGTTTTCTTCATTTCTGACTTCCTTGTAAACGTTAAAATGATTTCAACGAAAATGTTCCATCTAAATCGTTAAAGATACATATCTAGACCTTAAATAAGGAATAATTATGAAAAGTCATTTTAAAAAAATTAATTTTTTTAAATTTTGAATTGTACCGAATTTCGCTCCTAAAAATATGGTCACCGTAAGTATATCGGAAGTAAAATATTAGGTGCCATAAATCAAGCCCTAATTACGGAGTGATTTTGATGCCATGTTATGGAAATTTTTATTCATAGTCAATTAATCAGAATATATCCTTTAGTATCATATCATACATTAACATAACAAGTACTTTCGGATTATACATGCCAACATTAATGCCTATTAGTGTGGTCCACGTTATAAGGCAAAAAAATAAACCATATAATTCATTAGTTCCCCACCCAAAATTTTGCTACAGACATCAATACCAACATATGCTGAAAGTTTTAGCCTTCAAAACTAAAAGGAAGAGGGCGCTCATCAGCTTTGGAATATTAGACTTTGTTACCCTTACCTTACCCTTAATATCTGATTATATCGTATTAGGACTTGGCTTGAGGTTGCAATTTGGATTAAACATGATAAGCACGCATGTTCCCGACAACCAAGTAAATGATTTTCACGTTTCTTTGGTTTTGAGTCACTAGCTCGTATTTCATTGATTAATTCTGTTTTGATAACTTTAAGCAAAAAATACTTACAGACGAATTTAAATGAACAAAAATTATTATCTGTGAAAATATCACTTAACTATTGGTTTTTTATAAAAAACTTTACCACATCATAACTTAATTCACTTGATAAATCAAAACAAGAGTTAATTACTAGGCATGAGGACCCAGCTATACCAGCATCTGAGCAAAAACTTTGAGCCTGTTGAGCGCCCACTTACACTTCACCTAAAAAGCTGAAATTTCACGTGTGTAATACAAAACACATATGCAACCAATTTTTGAGTGGGGAACAACGGAAATGTAAAAACCAAAAAATTGGACCACCCTAATGCCTATGCTTCCACGTAAAATGCTTGTGCATATGTGCAAGTGACGTTGTAAGATTTATAACACCTAGATGATATAAAAAAAAAACAAATGTTGTTTTCTTTTATTTCCCGCAAGGTCCTCAACCTTTAACCTTCTCTCCAAACAATTAAGTTAATTATAGTTAATCAAAGACAATTTATCACGCGGTTATTAAACCCCATATAAATAATAACAAAAGCCCTAAACTTTTTAGTCAGTGTGAGTATGTTCATTCGGAAAGGATTACAATACCAGTTAAATTGTCTAAAATTTACTGGCCTCCTTCCAGTAACCGAAGATGAAAATATTAAATTAAAAACTCAAATTTTGCATTGGACATCCTTATCAATATTTGCAGTGTATAATTTATTGATAATGTTTTGTGTACTTTTCAGTACTGTTTTTGGTACTAACAATTTAGGATATGACAACTATAGTATGATTGGAGCAATATATGAGAAGATGGTGTTGGCACTTTCAGGACTGTTGCAAATTATCATAAATTTATTTCTATTTACCCAAAAAAGAAACAATCTCAGCATTGTCAAAAGTGTTATAGGATTTGAAAACAAATACACTCGAAAAGAGGATATTATTCGTGATAAATGTTTGAAATTATTTAAAGTGAATATTATCGTTTGTATTGTCTGCTTTCTAAATTGTTTGCTAATATTAACTATAGTTGGATCCTCATCCTGGCAGCAATTGGATACAATTTGTTTCTATATGCTTTATAATTTCCAAACAGTTTTTATGGGTTCATTTGCAACATTGAACACAATATTGGCTTTCATCTGCAAAGAAATTATTTTGGCTATGAATATGAAAATAGACAGTGAAGTTTTTAAAAATATTTATGAAATCAAACAGATCTTAAAAGATCGAAATGAAATTATGAGAATATTATGTGAAATTCAAATAAGCCAGTTATACGGTATACCGTTGTTGTATATTATGTTTTGTGCCTTAAGTTCTGCACCAGCAGGACCATTTTATTTGATAGTTGAATTCGATGAAAAAGTGAATGATTTTTTAAGTGCAATATGGACTATTTTAAATACGTGTATCATATGGATAATGCCATCGATAATTTTTCCAGTAATGATTTTCTATTACGATCCATCGGAAGAGGTAAGAAATAGAATATATATTTTTTTCTATTACACTGGTTTACAGCCAATATGGACACTCAATCTTTTCTAATGTTGGTACTTTGACCTCAGGGACTCGGAAATCACTTAAAAAAAAATTACCATGGATAGGTTTTCGAGATATGAATTTTTTAAAGTTTTTTGTCGTTGTTTTTTTTCAGCCTACTTGGTATTCGGGCTATATCTTAAGTAATAAACAAATAATATGAACAGAAAGCCTGAAAGCTAGAAAAACTTTTCTGGGTCACTCCAGATGTTTAAGTGCAATGTATTAAAACATTTTTAAAAAATCGATTTTTTAAAGGGAATTTTTGCAAAAAAAACCTCATTACTGAAAGAAAAAATCAAAATCTTTTGAATCCTCATAGTTCTAAATCCTCCTTTCTCCTTTACATGTTCAACATCTATAATTTCTCAAATGTTAAAAACAGACCATTTAGTAAAAACATCAAAATTTTGATTTTTTCTCTTTTTTGAACAGTTTTTCTTAAGTTTTTTACAATATTTCAATTTTGAATTTTTTTAAAAGGATACAAATCGATAGGAAATTTAATTATTTACAAAAAATTACTTAATAAAAATGTTTAAATTCGGCTTGCTTTTCAAGTTATGTATAGACAAAAACTCAAAAAGGAACAGAAAAAGTCGAAAATATTGATCGTTACAAAAATGGTCATATCTTCATAATTTATCCATAGATTTTGAAGGAAATGCATCCAAGATGCTTCCGAAACGCGTCTTAAACGCGCCCAAAACAAGTCCGAAAGGCGTCCAAAACTCGTCCAAAACGCGTCAAAAACGCGTAAAAAACGCGTCCAAAATGCGTCAAATACGCGTCCGAAATGTTTCTAAGAGGCGTCCAAATGCGTCGAAGACGCTTCTCAAACGCGTCCAACACGCAACTAAAACGCGTCCAACACGTGACTAAAACGCATCCAAAACGCATCAAAAAGGCGTCTAAAACGCGTCAAAAACGCATCCAAAACGCGTCTATATTTTCGAGGAAAACTAGTGTGAAATCATACAATTTTTTCAGGATGTAACTTAGAAATTAAATAATTTATTATTTCTTCAAATTTATTAACTAATTTTTCAATAAAACAAAAATCAATTATGGAACAGGGAGTATATTTCATTGAAACCATGACTTGTGAGACATTGTATTTAATAAAATTTTCTTCATTTTAAGCGTTTTTTAAACAATTTCCCCTCCCGCAAGCGGAGGGAGATATATCACCCCTACATACAACAACCGAATTGTGAAAAAATGCTTTGTATATACTCCCATAGCTCCTCCCTCCATTTGACTATTTAAATAGTCACAAATAACAAATAAATTGACTATTTAATAGTTAATTTGGAAAATACTACGATTGACTATTAGTCACAAATAACTATTTGTAACTATTTAAAATAGTTATCCCGATTTTAACTATGAAAATAGTTCAAAATGACTATTTTTATTTCTCTGTGTGTAGGCTTTAATATAAATTAAAAATAAAATTCTGAAAAAATAAAATTTTAGATTAAAAACAAAATTTGGGACTATTAATTTTTAGACCCCCCTCCCATACGATTTTTTTCTTGCCTCGACCCAACCTACACGCTCTAGCTTTTTTAACACATTGCTCCTGAATCACCCTGTGTATGTAGTTTATTTTTATAAACGTAAAGAATTCCATTAATAAGAGCTTTTAACTTGTCTTCAATCAATTAAGCTAATTAGTTAATCAACCACAATTATTCATGTAATGAATAATAAGCTCATATAAATAATAACAAAAGTCCTAGACTTTTTAGTCGGTGTGAGTATGTTCATTCGGAAAGGATTACAATACCAGTTAAATTGTCTAAAATTTACTGGCCTCCTTCCAGTAACCGAAGATGAAAATATTAAATTAAAAACTCAAATTTTTAATTGGATATCATTAACAATATTTGCAGTGTATAATTTATTGATAATGTTTTGTGTACTTTTCAGTACTGTTTTAGGTACTCATAAGTTAGGGTATGATAATTATAGTGTGATTGGTGCAATCTATGAGAAGATGGTGTTAGAATTTTCAGGATTGTTGCAAGTTATCATTAATTTATATCTGTTTACTCAAAGAAGAAACAATCTTATCATTGTCAAAAGTGTTAAAAGATTTGAAAGCAAATACACTCGAAAAGAGGATATTATTCGTGATAAATGTTTGAAATTATTTAAAGTGAATATTATCGTTTGTATTATCTGCTTTGCAAATTGTTTGCTAGTATTAACTATAGTTGGATCCTGGCAGCAATTTGATACCATTTGTTTCTATATGCTATACAATTTCCAAACAGTTTTTATGGGATCATTTGCAACATTGCACACAATACTGGCGTTTATCTGCAAAGAAATTATTTTGGCTATGAATATGAAAATAGACAGTGAAGTTTTTAAAAATATTTATGAAATCAAACAGATCTTAAAAGATCGAAATGAAATTATGAGAATATGTGAAATTCAAATAAGCCAGTTGTACGGTATACCGTTGTTGTATATTATGTTTTGTGCCTTAAGTTCTGCACCAGCAGGACCATTTTATTTGATAGTTGAATTCGATGAAAAAGTGAATGATTTTTTAAGTGCAATATGGACTATTTTAAATACGTGTATCATATGGATAATGCCATCGATAATTTTTCCAGTAATGATTTTCTATTACGATCCATCGGAAGAGGTAAGAACAATAACATTGATTCTTTTAACACTAGCTGATCCGTCTTGGTACGTTTGATACAAGTACATGTAGGGAAGAGCAGGGTTAAGAGGATCACCAAGTCTTCGCAAAAGGAGACGATAATTTCCGAAGTCTGTTATACAAACTTTCTCGATTTCGGCCATTCCAAAGTAATGGAAAGAATATATTGACGCTACTTGTTTCCAGTTTATCTTGTTTGAAGAATGAATCATTTTTCTTGAGGAGAATAAAAGGCTCATCATAAAGTCGATGTTCTTGAAGTTTTATTAAAAACTAATTAAACTTAGTCAAATTATTCAAAGATAAAG
This sequence comes from Episyrphus balteatus, assembly GCF_945859705.1. Lineage (NCBI taxonomy): Eukaryota > Metazoa > Arthropoda > Insecta > Diptera > Syrphidae > Episyrphus > Episyrphus balteatus. The sequence continues at coordinate 38,912,641 of NC_079134.1, forward strand.
ACAGTAAAATTCGTCGTCGGTAACGTCTATAAAATAGTTTGTAATTTATTGCATTCTGCGACCCCGACAACATTAATCGGTGGCGGTGGTTGTATTTTAATAGTTTATATTATACTATTAATTTGTATCTTTTGCTACATTTACTTGTTTTCTTTAGGAAGACTAGGTAGGTAGTTTAGGTTCTAGCTCTTCAAAGCACTGATAGACCAGTGGCAATCCGGTTTTCAGAGGGCAAAAGTTGAAAAAATTATCAGCAGCATTAGGGTGGTCGGAAACTTTTACTCAAACCATTTTTTTATATAACCTCAAAATTATTGAAAAATAAATGCAAAAATACGACTTTTTTTATTTTTATCTTTTACAAAAATGTTTGGATTTTAACAAAACTTTGTTAAAAATTACTTTGTTATGTTTTCCATCTATTTGAACAAAAAGTTAATATTTAAATTTTTGACGAATTTAATTTGAAAAAATAACCTATTTTTCAATCAAAAAAGTTATGGAAAAAATTTTTGATTTTAGAAATGTTTGAAATGCAGTTATTTAGATTAAAACCTTTTATTTAAGATTGTGTGGAAAACTATACTTTTGTTTTAGAAAATATTGAGAAAAGTTAAAAAAAAAACAAAAAACGATTTTTAAAATCGGTTTTTCCATAAATGACAGTAATATTGGCTAGAAATGATTTTCCATAGAAATCATCAAATTATATTTTTCTAATGGCCTTTGACCTTTTAAGTTAAAATCTGGCATTAGAATAGTGCTATAGCGAATTTTGAACGTCCAAACACTATTTTTGTGATGTTTTGGCATGGTAATATCTCAAAAACGTGATGTGATAGAATTTTTCTGACTCCGATTCTATGAAAAAAAAATTTTTGACTAGTGAAATCGAACAGGGCAGACAAAATCGAATGCCTTGGATTCAATTTCGTTTTCAAATTCAAACGAATATTAGAACAGCCGTTGATTGTAAGCAACTTGTATCATAAGAGCAAGAATAAGTACAATCTAACCTTATAATCAAGCATTGTATTAAACACCAAACTGTATTATTTTTTACCCTAAAGAGGAAGAAAAAACGAAAAATATCTCGTTCAAACCTCAAATGAAATGATTATACGCACTCCATGTCCATTTTCGACCCAAAAGTGTCCCTGATTCGAGTCAAACTTGTTTTCGACCCACATTCGATGCAAGAACAAATATTATTCTTACAACATTATTCTTTTGAACAAACATTTTCTTCTATTGATAAAGTAATGAAGTTTCATCAAGAACTTCTACATTTTTAATGTTATCCTTTTGCAACAAAAAAAAAAAACTAATTAACATAACAAGTCAAGACAAATTATTTATTAGAACTATTAAAGAAGGACGAATCGCTTCAGTGCACATCAATATGTCCTTACTTAAGGACTTTGTGTTTTGGCTTCGGTTAGCTAAGTACTTTGGTGTTCTTACAACAACATATGACCATAAGACGTCTCAACTTACTCCAACATTATTCGATAAATTCTATGAAAAAGTGATATTTTTAAATTTATTCACCGTAATGTGGTTTTCGAGTGCAGTATTCTATCAGAGTCAGGAATCTAGTTTATATGGGAACAATGAAACGGGGAGAACTACTTCTTACATTCAATTATTAGCTGGTCCTTTAGTGCGAACTTTTATGTTGGTATGGATGTCCTTTAATCGCAAGACTCACCTCAAAATTGTTAGGACAATTTTGATATTTTTAAAGAAAGATAGAGTTTTTCTTATTCATTATAACTTTCAAGCTAGACATCGGGTTTCTATGGTGCTTATAATTGTGACAATAGTTAATTTGGGAATGGCACCAATTTATAGATTTTCCTTTATTAATGTGATAGCAGAAGTCTGCAGTGCTTTGCAATCGTGTTACCTTTGTGTTTTCTCAATACTCTATTCGTGTTTTATTTGCATAATTGGGCATTTATTGGATATGTGCAATAAAGAGTTAAAATTTTGGACAAATGAACATCATAAGAAATTTAACAAACGTCGAATAATTGAATGCTTACGCAAAAGATCAGATTTAATAACACTGTGTACGGATGATATAAATTTAGTTTATGGAGTGTCTATTCTTTTCGTAACTGCGGTATTGTTCATTATGATGGCATCAGTTCCATTGGTAATGTCTAAATTGTTTTCATGTTTCGATCTAGTGAACGTTATCAGAATTATATGTTCAGCTTTGCTGCTGATTGTTTCGTTGACTGTGTCTTATGGAATGGCTATGAGTGTAAATAATTTGGAACCAAAGGTAAGAACAATTAGAGTTTGATGATACAGGTTCTGCGTATAGTCGGCTGTGGTATGTGATTTTAAAATTGTAACAATATTTTGTGTTCAAAATATATGTGCAAATTTAAATAAAACAAATTGTAACAATACAATATGTAATAAAGTATTATAAATAAATAAATAAAAAAATAACATAAAATAATTTTTACCTCATTTTAAACATATGTAGATTAGAAATAAAATGCACGACTGGGTCGCACGAACTTGCTCTTAGAGTTCAAGTTGCTTAAATTTTTAAGACTTTTTATATTGAAATTTGGGAAATGTAGGTACCTACATATATATAAAAACAAAAATAAAAATTGAAAAAAAAAAAAAATAAAACAAAATCTGAAATCAAATTGCCCTCCAAAACAAGTATGCAGTTTTATTTGATATATTGAAGTGCATTTTTAGAAAAAAAATTTTCAAAATCGTTAGAGCCGTTTTTTTAAACTAATTTTTTATAAATAATTTTTTGGAAAAAAAGTTTTAAAATAAAATTGGTATGCCATTTTGTAGAAATCACTAATTAACATCTAAAAACAAAATTTCAAAAAAATTCAATGTCCCGTTTTCGAAAATTAGATTTTTCAAAAAAAAATTTCAAAGTTTTTTTAAAAATCCAAAAATTATTTTTTCGAAATTTCATTTTTGGCTTATATTTGAGTCATATAAGTGGTTCTTCACAAAAAGTTTCGTTGAAATCGAATAAGTAGTTTCGGAGTAAATCGGATTTAAAAAAAAAACGGTTCTATGGCAGTTACCGTTAATAATGATTTTCAAAATAAAATTTTTTTATTAAAAGATAGACCTTGTCTTAAAACTTGCATTTGATTTTTTTTAACAAAATCGTTGGAACCGTTTTGAGAAATTTCAATTTTACTAAAATCGGTATATGACAAGTACTGTTATTTTTGGTTCAAAAAAATTAATTCCAAAAACCCCTCTGGAGAGTCGCCATATAACTCTACATACCAAGTTTGACATCAATCGGTCTATCCGTTTAGGCTGTAGCTTCGTATACAGACAGACAGACTGACAGACAGACGGACTTCCGGGACCCACTTTTTTAGCATTCTCTATAATCGTAATGTCATGGAAAAATGTTATCTCAACTATATCGCAAGTAAAAAGTTGTACTCTATCTTCGAATCAATTTGTTGTTAATTCCGGCATCCCTCAGGGCAGCCATTAGAGTTCACTTTTATTTATTTTATTTTAATGACATGGTTTTGATCATAATAAATTCTTCCGTCCTTATTTATGCTGATGACATTAAGCTTTTCAAAATTATTAAATGTCAAACTGACTGTTTACTTTTACAAGAAGACTTAATTTTATTAAGGAATGGTACAGTTAAAATCGTCTTGTTTTTAATGTTGAAAAGTGTAGAAATACATTATGAATTTTACACTCAAAAAAGAAAAAAACTATTCGTTTTATTGATGTCACTTAAACAAAGTCTTCAGCATGTTTTCTGACTTAACTTAGGACTTATTCTTGATCTTAAGTTAACTTTTAACGATCTTTTAAATCATATAGTTAAAAAAAGCTAATAGAATCCTAGTCCTAGGGTTCAATATGGCTGTGTTGTATGGTCGCACCTTGTTACAACATTCAAAAGTTCTAGAGTCAAAAGCTTCTACATCTCAAAATTTCATAAATGCTGCTGCTATTTCAATGCCTATTCTCTAGTCTTTATTCCAGATCCAGACGAAGCTTTGGCTCATAATACAAACTAAATTCACCAAAAATATGAATCAAGTGATAAAAAAAAGCAAAAGATGATCTTGGGCCCTTTATTTTTCCCTTATATAAGAAGTTATTAATATCGAAGGTGCAGAGTCAGAGTTATCCATAAAGAATCGAAGTTTAAGAATCCTCAGATTCCATTGTAGGAATTACTCGACCATACACTTCTCTTCCTCTCTCGTTTAATGAGACCAACAAATTTGCAGTGGGGCCTTACATGAATAATTTGAGGTCCTAAAGAATCGTGGAGGTAGGGGTTGGTAGTGAGAGGTCGTTTTTAACCAAAACTAGGAACTCTGTCGTGTCGGTATCCTTGAATTTCTTGGACAATTATTTCCCTCCATTGGTGTTTCCCGAGAGCATTCGATTTGCTATAAGATAACGTTTTACTTGCATTCTAACAATTTCAGTACAAAATTATACTTTTTTGTTTGTCTTTTATCAATTAAATTTATTGGTTAATTGAATAAAGTGTCTGACAAGGTTCTACATTAACAAATCAGCTGAAGTTCTGACAATCGTCTTAGATGACTATTCAGTAGGTGTCAGTATGTTCATTCGTAAAGGTCTTCAATATCAAACAAATTTTCTAAAGTTTGCTGGATTTCTTCCGATAGCTCAAAACAAAGATGAAAACTTTAAATTAAAAACTCAAATCCTTCATTCAATATCTTTGTTAATATTTGCACTACACATTTCTTTGATGTTTTTTTGTACAGTTCTCTGTGGATTTTATAATCAATGGATTGAAAGTGATAATTATAGTTTAAGTGGGGCAACTTATGAGTGGTTTGTGTTTACATTTTCGGGATTTTTAGAAATGGCTGTGAATATTTTCATGTTTTCCTGCAGAAGACACTATCTGAGTGTTATCAAAAGTGTCACAAGAATTGAAAAGAAATACATTCGTAAAGAGGATATAACTTCTGATAAATCCTTGATATTATTTAGAGTGAACGCCATTGTTTGTTTTGTATGTGTTGCGAATTCAATCCTACTCTTTAATAAAATTGGATTCTGGCAGCAGTTGAAAACATTTTCTCCATTTATGATTTATAGCCTAGAAACCATGTTAAATGGATTGATTGCAACATTTTATTCAACACTAGTTGTCATCTGCAAAGAAACTATTGTGGCTATCAATACAAAATTAGAGAGTGAAATTGTGACAAATATTTGTGAAATCAAACAGATGCTAAAAGATCGAGATGAAATAATTAGAATATGTCAAATTGAAATAAGTTGGATATACGGTATACCGTTGTTGTATGTTTTATTTTCTGGTTTAGGTATTGCACCAACTGGACCGTTCTTTATGATAGTTACATTCGATGGTTTAGTGAAAGATTTATTAACTATAATATTTATATTAACTATTTTAAATAAGTCTATAATGTGGACAGCTCCATCTATAATTTTTCCTGTCATGATCCTTAATCATGATCCATTGGAAGAGGTAAGAATGCTAGACATTTTAAAATAGAAAGTTTAAGTTAAATTAATTCTGAAATTTTTGGATTTTTGTTTATATTTTAAGAAGTAAAACATGTCGTAGTAGTATGTATTCTTTTGTAATTTACTCTTTCTTTTTTTAAATTGGTCCTCAAAAACAAACTAAAAACAAGACAAAAGCTTTTAGCTTGAACCTTGAAGTTTGAGAAATGTAAAATCCTCCAAGAATGTATTCACAACTATGCATGCACATCCTAGTGGTGTAAAAGTAAATCCGTCTAAAAAGAGAGATCATAGAAGAAGCGATCTCTTTTCTCTTGGCGATTTGAGGCGATTTTTCGATTCAATTTTTTCTTTGAAAGGAATTCGACGAAAAGAGGACTTGTCCTCTGTAAATACGATGCCTGGCTTGCCTACCAATTAGTATAAAATCACTATTTTTTAAATATTTTTAGCTCCAGCACTTTACCAAATTTCGAGACTCTAAATTATTCAAAAATGCTCCATAATGTTTGGTATTAATTCACTTGAATAGCTCGTATTTACTATTGTTTTCCGATCGAACATACTTTCAAAGGAATCTTCCCTTCTGGCATGGCAATCGAGGGCCTCCGCTTATTGTTCTGATGTATGTACATATGTGGCGTTAACAATCAAAACGGGTCTAAATGCACTTTTTTCAATATATTGAGTGTGATATACCAAAATTTGCGCGTTTAAGAGAGCTATCAGATGGTGAAAAAAATTTGTTTCAAAACGAGACCATTCTGAAGTTATTATTGTTTTTATTTTCAGTTTGGTTTCAAAACGAGGCTAAATATTATTTTTCTAATAATCAAAACGGGTCTATCTTTCGTACAAAATTATATTTATTTTTAAAACGGCTCTATTTTTCCCTTAATTAAATAAAATATACAGGGTGTCCGGTAGAAAATGGATAAGCCTGAAATGGCTGATAGGTGCACTTTCGACTGTTCTGAAACCGAATAGAAAAAGTTTCTATCGCAATCAGTTTAGAAAATATTAGCTTTTTTTCGTTCAGTGTACTTTAAATTTCATCATCTTACGTTTTCTTTAACCACAACCAGGAATGAATGAATTTTATAAATTTCTTATTTTTATAATTTTCTACAGTAATTGGCTCACTACATAAGAAGTTAAAAGTTTTTATAACTGTTGCATCTTATCTTAAAAAAAAATTTGAAATTTGTTTTTCGATGCAAAATGTAAAAAAAAAATATTTTATGAAAATTTTCAAACACCTGTGGTATAAAAAAAAATCCATAGAAACGTAGGTGGCCAACTTTTTTAAAAATATGCGCGTTCAAAGGGGATTGCAGAATAGTAAAAGTTTTTATCAAATCTAGAGTAACTAGGAAGTTATTGGTACCAAAGTGCAAAAAAAGCCTATTAATTTATATACGATTGATTTTCAAAAGGGTGCTTAACCTTTTTTCCGCCAAAATTTGACGCTTGGCTCATTTTTCTAATAAAATCTTCATTTTGCCATATCTAATAAGATATGGAAACACAAACAAGAGCACGAGAAGTGGAAGACAAATCTTTAGCCAAGAAAAAAACCTCAAAAAAGAAGTATCTCGCATCATCTAGGTAATGCTTTAATGTGTTAAATTCATTTGTGAATAATATATATTATTATTAAATAATAATAATTAATATATTAAAGGATGTTTGATACTTTACATTAGGTACTATTTAAAAAACTTGTTTTCAAAATGCGCTAAATAAGTTTTTAACAAACAAAACTGCCTAAAAGAAAAAATCCTTTCGTTACAGGACGAAAATAAAATATCCTTTGATACTTTTTTCTAGTCAATCTTTTACAAAAAGCGTCAACCAATCACACAAAATTTACTGCGTTGAATTATCTTGAATATTTTAGAAACTACAGGTTTTCGCCCTTTTATTCGGTTTCATGTTCCAATTTTGTAGCCCCTGTTTGATAATTAACGCCACATATGTACCTTTTCTATTCCGAAATCTATCTTAAAACCCTTGGATCTGAAACTTGGTGTTCTTATTTTATGTGGACTCCAGATTGTGGAGGTATTGATATCAATAGTTCCGTCCATATACAAAGGTTTTCATCGTTGTATTGAATATGTATAACTATCTTCTACCTCTTGGTCAGGCAGTAATCGTTATGGCAGAAGCCCCCAACTCCCAACCCAAAAAGTCAGGTTCCAAGGACGAGAGAAAAACTAGCCAACCCGTTGAAAAAAACCCATCAAAAGTTTCCACCTAATATAGACTCCAACGTTTTTTTAATTAAAATATTTCGACTGCCTAATGGATCCAGTAAGAAAAGCCTTCGCCTATCTCATTTACTGCCACAAACAACTTAGTACAGGTAAAATAGGGATTTAAAAAAAATTGTTACCCTCATGAAACAGTTACATGTTCTTGTTTTTATCCTTTCCCGACAAAATTTGATTTGCTATAATATAATATGTATTTCAATTATTCCATTCAAACGATAGAAATACAGGAAATAATAGAAAATTTTTTCTCTTTCTCCTCTATCAATTAAATTAATTTGTTAATCGAACAAAGTGTCTGATATCATATAATGTTCTTCATTAACAAAACAACTGCGTGCAGTTCTAACAATAATTGTCTTTGGTAACTATTCAGTAGGTGTGAGTATGTTCATTCGAAAAGGACTCCAATATCAAACAAATTTTCTAAAGTTTGCTGGATTTCTCCCAGTTACTTCAGACAAAGTCGAAAACTTTAAATTAAAAACTCAAATCCTTCATTGGACATCATTGTTAATATTTGCAGTACACAATTCTTTGATGTTGTTTTGTACAATCCTCTGTGGTTTTTATATTCAATGGATTGAAAGTGATAGTTATACTTTTATTGGGGCAAACTTTGAGTGGTTCGTGTTTACATTTTCCGGATTTTTCGAAATAATCGTGAATATTTTCATGTTTGCCTGCAGAAAACATTATCTGAGTGTTATTCAAAGTGTCACACGAATTGAAAGCAAATACATTCGAAAAGAGGATATAACTTCTGATAAATCCTTGAAATTATTAAAAGTGAACGTTATCGTTTGTGTTGTATCTATTATTAATTCACTAATGCTCTTTAACAGAATTGGATACTGGAGCGAGTTGAATACATTTACACCCTTTATGATTTATAATTTACAAACCATGTTTACTGGATTAATTACAACATTTTACTCAACATTAGTTGTCATCTGCAAGGAAACTATTGTGGCTATCAATAAAAAATTAGAGAGTGAAGTTGTGACAAATATTTTTGAAATCAAACAAATGCTAAAAGATCGAGATGAAATAAAGAGAATATGTCAAATTCAAATAAGTTGGATGTACGGTATACCGTTGTTGTATGTGTTGCTTACTGTCTTAAGTATTGCACCAACTGGACCGTTCTTTGCGATAAATGAATTGGAAATTTTAGTGAAAGATTTATTAAGTATTATAGTTGTATGGTCCGTTTTAAGTTCGTCTATAATGTGGATAGCTCCATCTATAATTTTTCCTGTCATGATCCTGAAACAGGATCCTTCGGAAGAGGTAAGAAAATAGACATTTAGAAAAAATTAGAAAAAAAGTTTAAGTTAAGTTATTGCTAACTGACGCTTATAGTAATAATCGGACTACAGAGTAGCTTCTCGGTGCAGGGAACTAAGTCCACGGGAACTAAGTCCACTGAGGGACTCATTTAGTGGGAACGAAATACACTTTAGTAAAGTGATTTTCATTCCCATTCAAGGTGGGATTGAATTCCATTCTCTAATGGGAACCTAGTACACACTCAAAAAAATTAAAAGAGAATTTATTTTCAACAACGATTTAGTAACGAATAACGAAAGTAATCAAATAAACGCGATTTTTCGTAAAAGTACTTTTTAGTAAATAAAAAAAACGAGCAGGGGCATAAGTTCCGACTTTTTTTGGAATTTATGTCCCACTTTACTAGAATCCAATTCGGGAATTAGATATGTCCCTATAACTGAGACATAAGTCCCAAAAAAAAAACCATTTCGGGACTCATTTCCCACTTTTTTTTTTTTAATTTTTGCGTATAAGTAGGTAGGTACCTAAAGAGACAAGTTAGTATGACCACTACTGATGAAATAGTAGAACCGAAATAGTAGAACCGGCCTTGATTTTTGTTGTTAGTACCTAGTCCAATGCAAAATACAATTACAAGATATTGAAAAACAAAAAGAAGTTTGCAAACTTAATGGTTAGTCGAAATTGCATCGTGACAAAATAAGATCATGGAAGGTGAAAGTCTTTTCGAAAATATTTTTGATAGGTATGTATTCTTTTTGAGTTGATAACAGGGTGAAGCGGAAAAACATTTGCTAGCACGAGAATCTATTTAATTTGTTTTTCTGCTTCCAGAGGAACGAACTTGCGTGAGTGGTCCACTTAGGATAGAAGTCGCCAATGTCGGCATCTTTTTAACTAACCGAAAACTAGGCAAGGCTGGCTCACTTCACGGGTTCTCAGTATTTTAAATCCCTTTTAGGGTCCTCTGTCCCGCTCGGGTAACTTCGTTGCTCCGCTTAGGGTATGTAAAGTCGCCAGGAAGGCGCCAGTAACAACACTTTTTTAACTAAACTGTGCCTTGTCCCGTGGATGTTAATTCCAAATTAAATGGAACTAACATCCACGGGGCTAGTTCCGTGGGTTTTACACTCTTTTCAGTTTCTTGAAAACTGAATTTAAAAATGAACTGCTGATTTTCAAGATTCGATAAAAAGTCAAATTAAAAACTAGCGACTCTATTTCTTCTTATTTAACTTCTTTTTGGTGAAATGGGAATTAAGTTAACATTCAAAGGAAACGAAAACCACACGTTTTTTTCCGGAATGAGATTCCCACCTAGCATGGGAACTTATTCCACTTTACTAGAGGGGTTTTGGTTCCCACTGAGTGGGAACTAATTACCTCAGTGGACTTAGTTCCGGTGGACTTAGTTCCCCGCACCTAGCTTCTCTTCTGTCTAAAAAAAACCATTTAGTTAAAAATCAACGAACACACATTTTTATTCGCTCATCAAAGTATACTATTGTCTCCTCTTTAATTATTATGTTTTTAACTAAAATACCAAACTACCGTAACAACTTTATTAATGGATCTTATTTCTAATTCAAACGCTTTAAAATCAAATCCTTACATTTATATGTAATTTATTTTCTATAATTTCAGGCGAACAAAACAGCAAGAATCCTTTCGAGAATATCTAGACGTGGAACTGGGATAGATAAAATGGTAACTGTTTTGTTTTTTTTTAAATCTGTACTATATTTAAAGTATTTTGTTTTCATTAAAAGGTTGATAAATTTCTTATCAAGAACATGCAACAGAAACCAATATTGACAGCTTATGGATTTTTCCCACTCAATAAACGGACACTTTTTAACGTATTTATTACAAAACTATTAAAAAAAACACACAAAGATTAAAAAATAATATCAATTTTTATTTTAGATATTTGCAGCAATTTTCACATACATGGTTATTCTAATACAATTTAAAGATATGGAAAATACAAATAAGCTTCTTGCAAGTCCGAAAACAACAACAGAAGTTTCTCAAATTTCAATTACTTAAAATTAAATTACTTCTTCCTTTTTCCTTTATTCGGCGCTGTTATAATCTCGATGTCAAGGAGAAGGAATCAGTGCTCCTACGTATCTACTTCACATTAGTTTTTAAGTTAATTTTGTAAAAATGTGATTTTGTATTTTAATTAAAAATTGAAGAATTAATATCAAAATAAGATTTAAAAAAAGTTATATAAGAAATTATCTAACTTACTTAAGAAAAGACTTTACTGTGATTAGCATTTTAAAATGACTTTGTAACATGCCTCAATGACCAATTTTTTAAGTCCAAAAAGTGGAACTTAAGTTAAGTGAAACTTTGAATCCTAATACAAAGCTTTTTCAGCTTTGATTTTGCTGTTTCTGAATTTTCAACTTTTTCCCTTTGAAAATCGTCTACTTTATTAGAAAATAAATGTGTGAAACTTGAATAATTTCTATTTAGTCGTTAAGCAGCCCAAACGATGAGGTTTTGGTGGAAACGCGAAAAAAATATTCAAATTCGTTTCAAAACTGAAATAAGATTAATTGTAGACAAGCCAAAACCTGGCTTTGGCAACACAAATGATGCCAATACGGCCAGAAAATTTTTTTTTTAAATTATGTTAAAAATGCTGAAATAACTCAAATTGATCCAAACATTTTACAACGGTTTTACATTATCTTGAGCTGGTTTTCTTCAGGATACGAAATTAATATAACAAAAACTATTTGCAAGAAACAAAACTGTCATACGTGAGGCTTTATAATTGGTACCCAATGTCCATCAGTATTCACAAATTTCTGTATTATTCGGCTGAGGTTAGTTCCAATAGGACAACTCACTGAAGAAAGCCAAGAGGGTTGGAACAAAGATTGTAGACGTTTCCCAATGTTCTAGGACTAACTTTAATAAAGACCTTTTAAACATGCTTTTGATAACATCAGATCCCTTAATATATGCTTTTCGAAAAAAAACCGTAAAAAAAATGCTAGATCTATTCCACTAGAAATCTTAACAATTTTAGTAGAACCTGATTTGGCTGCAAGCACTAGCACTAGAGATCAAACGAAGATGCCAATGACTTGAGTCTTGAGTGAGTACTCAGAAACATGCGATAATGAATCCGCTTGAGAAATATATAAAAATTTTATTTATCATGATTTTGAAATAAAATTTAAGTTCATACAAAAATATCATATATATTGCAAACTATAGTGTTTAAATGAATGACATTTTGTGTCAAATAAAAACATTAAACCAAGAGAAAGAATTTTGTATGTCTAACATGTATGGATCGGTGCAGGGTCATAAGTCCACGGGCCATAATGGACTACTGACTCACTTGGGTGGGTTATAAGTTCACAAATCAATTATGGACTTACAACCCACCCAAGGGTGTCAGAAACCCACAAAAAAGTGAGCCAGAACTCAATAATGTCGAAAAAGATGTGGAAGGTGCTTAAGGAATATTAATTTGTAATGAATGTTGAAACGTTAATTTTTTTTCAACAATATTTGTAAATTGATTTTTTAGTTTTTTCTTATAGTTTTTTTTTTTTGTTTTGAAAATGTTATGTTCTTTTTCTTAACTGACTCGAGTTTTATTTGTAAAGCTTATTGAAGTAATTTTCGAAAACTCGTACAAAGCAAAAAAGAACAAATTTTTTTTCAAAAGACGATTAGTTTGGAGTCTCATAGTGATAATCGCCACTTATTTGGGGAACTATCTCGCAAACAAAACGGGCTAATTAATTATCACATGGAGATTAAAAACAAATTAATCCCAATAAATTGGCGGAAAGCGAAGCGGAAAAAAATTTGCTCACATGAGAATCTATTTAAATTGCACAAGCCACGGGAGAATCAATTTTGAGGTGTGAAAATAAAAATTCGCGCGAACAAAGCGGGCGACTTTTGGACACGGTGTTTATGGGCCACTTTTGTATCATTTTTGTATGAAAAAAAAAGAAAAATAATAAAATATTTGAACCAGTGCACCGGTGCCGATGAACATAAAGGTGCTCAATGTTATTACTAGAAATAAATTACGTAAATAGCTATTAATTTTAATTTAAAGGTAATAAGAATGACTAATCTTTTATAGGTATTTATACCTAAATTGTAAAAATCTTTATGATTTAATTTTTTTGTTCTCGGAGATTACAAAAAAACGTTTCAAAGCACTTTCATTATTAAATAGATCCGTATTAAATAAGTGATATTACAAACCTACTATCTATTGCTGTGGTCGCAACATAAAAGATTTTATATTAGGCATTGGAAAAACCGGCCCGTTTAAACCGGTTTCGGTTTTTTTGCTTTAAAAATTCCTCAAAACTCCTACTAAGAGTGAGTTAAGAACTCTTATAACAAAATCAAGCTAAAAAAACTTTGCTTAGCGATTTAGGTTCTTTTTATTTTTTTTTTTTTTGACTGTCAAATCAAGCAAAAAACCGGTTTTTTGGCCCGGTTTAATCGAAAGGAAAAAAACCGAAAACCGGTTTTTGTACTAACAACCGCCATCCCTATTTTATATACCTACTCCACACATTTGTTTGCCTATCGCTAATTTTTCCATTTTATTCTCACAGTAGGTATTGAGGAGCTGCATAGTTTTTCTTTTCAACACGTAGGAATCCATTTTCAATTTTGTTCCTACTAAAAATAATGTATAGTTAATTTGGGTGGGGTGCTGTTCATTTGAGTTCAAGCAAACTTTTTATTAAGTTTATCGCAGCAACACCAAACACCATGAATTTAATTATTATTCAATGATCATAGCACTTATTTGCCAGTTTTGTCAATGCCAGTTTTACAAAAACTTTTTCACAGGTTTCTTCCAGTTTTTGAGGGCTCAAACTTTGTTGCAAAATAACGTTTCTTTGCATCGCTTATCTCAGCTGTAGATCTGTATTCTGAGATTTAATTTTCGTTACACAATACCTCTGCAAACACATAACCTGTCACTGTCTTACTTCCTGTTTCGCTTTTCTTAATTTATCTCACTGCTCAACAAAATTAGCATCTTCCAATACCATCCGTAATTTACAGCATAGTTTTTTTTGCTAAGAAATTTAAATCACACAAATTCGCAACGCGTCTTCCAAACATGCTTAGCAACATCTCGAATTCTTGGATGGTTTAAAGATATAGAAAATAAGAATAAGAGGCTGGCCTCACGCGACCCCTTTTTAAATTTTTTTAACAATTTTTTTTTTTTCGTTTCACAATTAGCAAATATATGCTTTTTGCATACGAAAAAATGTAGGTATTAAAAAAAGATTAATGTATACCAATAATTGTCTAGGTAAACATATTTCTTTGAATTTGTTACAATTCAAACTAATTTACTCTCCCTGGAATAAGACTATAAGTCCTGGAATAAGTCCATTAACGTTATTAAAAAGTACACATAATATTCTTTTATCAACTAGGTCAACATCGGAACAAGATGAATGCATAAGCTTATTTATTAGTGCAAAACAAAATGCCTATGCATAAGGACTATGAAAACTTCTTACGTTTAGCAAAATTTTACGGATTTTTGTGCACAACTTTTGATTACAAAACTTCCAAACTCAAAGTTTCAAAATATGATAAAATCCACGAAAGAATTGCAGTTATTCTTATGTCTGTTATGTCTTTATGCTATTTGATTTTGTTCTACAAAATGCTTCAAGACGGACTGCTAATTCACGACCCTGTTAGTGACAGGACAACAAAAATTCAAATTGTAGCCGAATGCTGTTTGAAAATCCTTACACTCAATTGGATATTTCTAACAAGGAAAAGTAATTACAAAATTGTTCGCCGAGTTCTTGAGTTATTATCTGAAGTTAAGGATTATCCGAATAGTGTCCTTTTGGGATACAAATCAAGTATTGCATTAGTATTAATTGTGACAGTGAATCTTTGGACGACAAACAGCGATCCATTGTGTTGGTTGCATGAGTTAATAACTGGTATTTCGGGAGTGGTCCCCCAATGTTATGTTCTAACTTTCGTAACCTTTTATACTTTCACGGTTAACTCTGTTCGAAATTTGTTGAAAATATTTAATAATGAACTCGAGATTAACCGCAGGAGTGATAAATTTAAAATTCGACAAATTCTTTCAAAAAGATCTTCACTTTTGAAAATGTGCGTGGTAGAGTTTGGTCGGATTTATGGAATAACTATGATATTCATGACTGCGGAGTTGCTTATATTATTGGCAGGTGTTCCAATAACTATGTTAGCATTAATTGAGAACTATGCAATTGTGGACTCTGTTGAGTTACTCCATATAATAATACCAATTTTCAGTTTCACTGTTCCACCAGTGGTTTTGTATTCTATAGCTATGGTGGCAAGTAAATTGGACAAAGAGGTGAGTAGTCAAAATACATTTTACTTTATTCTATCTACATAGTTATCACAGAAATTTGAATCGTCTTGTGATGCAAACAAAGAAAAAAATCGAAAATTTGAGATTTTCAATTCAGGGGGCATGGTAGCTACCCATTTTTATCAATTATATCTCTGAATTTTTATCAATTATTTCAGAGCATTTCTGATTATCATATCAAATATTATAGAGCACTCCTGAAAGAATCTTTTCGCTTGGTAGTAGTAGTGAAATCACAAAAAAAAACAACTGTTAAAAAAAAGCCAAGTATTCCAATGTTTAAATTACCTATACTGCCACAAAGTACTGAGATGTAAAAGTGTAGCAAGTTCTTAAGTTTGGTTTTATTTGTATTTTGATTTCAAATAACTATAGAAATCGGTTATTAAAATAAAAATTGTCAAGAGAACAAACAAAATTTAATTGTTACAAATAAAACCAAACTTAAGAACTTGGTACCAGCGTTACCGCTAAGCGACTTTAGTCGCTATTAGCGACCTTTTCGAAGCCTTAGCAACCAAGCGACGACTTTTTATTCAAAGCGACTCTTTCACCAATTTCATTATAGCGACTTTTTTTTCTAAAAATTTTATTTCTTTTTTACCTCTCAACATTTAGAGCTTCAATTTCTTTTTTCGTTCTGAAAGTATTTTGAGCTTGTTCAAAGCGCGATCGATGGACTCAGAATAAGAGTTCAATGCTGAACAAGCATTTAGCAATAGAAATTGAAAAAAAAATTCAAACAAATAAAATAATTTTGCAAGAGTGCAGTAGTCGTTCTAGTATTTTATTTTAATTTAAAAAAATTGATTTAATGGCGTGAGAAGATAAAAAAGATTTATATTTTTGCTTTTTTTGATGAAAACTGATTGGGTTCAAAAAATTCTAGCTCTTTTTGTAGATGTCGTACAAACATGGTCTATATTAATATTTTGAGCTGAAATAATAGGCTTTCAGATGGTATAAAATTTATTATAAATTGTCTTTTAAAAAAAAATGGACTTCAAGGTAATTGATAAAAATGAAGATTGATTTTGTTGCTTTTTTTGATGAAAATTGATTGGGTTCAAAAAATTCGAGCTCTTTTTGTAGATGTCGTGCAGACATGGTTGATATGAATATTTACAGCGGAAACAATAAAATTTATATAACAAAAATGGATTTTTTACCTTTTACGCATTGTAAAAATCTAAGTATGGCTTTATTCTTTAGAAAAAATATTAAACTTTTTAATGGCGTAATTTTTTTATAAGTTTTTCATATACAAAAATTGGTATAATGAGAAAAGAAAAAAAGATATTTGATTTAGCTTTTTCTTGTAAATTATGATAGGATTCAAAAAGTTATTCCGTTGTTCCACAAATCATACAGTTATACATACAGTCGTCGGCATAATTATATAACGTGCTTTTTTGCGAATTTCATAGTTTTCAACATGCTTTCAAGAGGTTAACTAGTGCTTTTCTTGCTGAATAAGTCTCAAAATTGTGTTTCCTAAGTCTCCTGGGAATCTTTGCTTTCTGAGGAGGAATTCTTCCCTAGGGATTTCATTTCCAGCTCCATGATATAAGGGTTCAATATGGGATTCAAAGTGAACTACGCAAAAAAAAAATGTCTTTTTTTTGTGTAATTTTTTGTTTTGTACCTTGAAGTCCATTTTGGCTGATTCTACTCAGTAGTCAGTACTCGTACTCTTGTGTTTCTTTATTAGCTAAGACATAATTTGAGGCAAACAAATCAGTTCTCCATTGATTTGTTTAACAGGTAACGGGAATTTCAACTTGTAACAATAAATGCCCTAATTTCAATATTTATTTGCGAAATGTTCCCAATTTTTTTTATGAATCTGAGCCTTAACATGTTTAACAGTTTGATACAAGCTTAAAATAAGCAAAAGGTATTACTTTACATTACCAAAATTGAAAAAGAATGCTGGTCAAAATACTTATGCCGCTCAAAAAATAGCACTTCTAATACAAAAAAAGCTGCCTGACAGCCAAATTTCACTCATATGACTTACTTTGACCACCATAAGATTCACCATAACATACTTAATAAATAACCACTATCTTTACCTTTATAAAGTTTAACCGTTAGAAATTATTCTTATTAGAACGAGAATTGTAAATTAGTCAAAATAATTATGCCGACGACTCACTGTTGTCCAAAATGACTTATCTCGTTGCAAAAATCATAACTTTTGAACGGATTGAGTTAGCGGTACAATTTTTTTTTTTATTTGAAGGAAATTTCTAGGGCTGTTATACCAATGAATTTCAATAAAATTATTTCACAGGGTGTTTCGGAATCATCGGCCAAAAACAGATTTTCTTAAAAAACGGAATTTACAGAAAAAACAATTGAAGTTAAACTTTAAAAATTGTCTTTAATTTTGGAAATTTTGGTAAAAACAAAATGATGACCCCCTAAGTGTTTATAGGGTGTTCTAAAATAAAATTCATCACAACAGTGGATGCTAAAATTTGGCAAAGAATTTTTTTTTTTTTGCTTTAATCGGTTAATAATGTGAAACAGTAAAGGGAAAAAATAAACGGACCAAAAAATTTAAAAAAAAATCAAGTATAATTGAAAACATATGTATAGGTATAAATGTATAAAATAAAAATATATACATAAAATATCTTAAACAATAATTATAAATTTTCAGTAAAAAGTTCACTGCCATCATCATCACTTTTAATATTTAATAGACTAATCAGCTCTGGACAGTAGCTTTTTTTAAGCTCTTTGTGGGATCTGGCGTGTCTTAAAGATGAAACAAGTGGATCTGATGATATGGATAGCATATTAAATAAATCTTCATTTTGTCGTTTCCTTGAAACCTTGCAAGTATTAGAGTATCGATATCGCTTGTAATCTTTATTCCTTGCTTCCTGTGCTTCCTCTGAAAGTTCCCCTATTGGTAGAACTTGATGGCTAATTAGTTCTCCACCGTGGTCCAGAATCTTGTGAAGTGTTGGGGTCAAGATTTTGTGACTATATTTGGATTTTAAAAGATCCGAAGTGCTTTTTGTATACTCCTTAAATTTATCTATATTTATAGATTCCATAGATGATAGTGCATTCAAAATCACTTGCAGTTTCTTCAAAAGTTCTTCGTCTACACGGGTTATAGCTGATGTAACTCCTGGATTTTCGAAAAATCTTCTTGAAGTGTTTCCATCATTTGTATTACCGAATCCTTGTTTTGGGGTATCAATAATTAACCCAAGCTGCTCCCTAAATTCCTTTTGTATCTCCAGTTTTCTTCTTTTTTCGGCTTCCTTCTTGTCGGTGGCCTCGTTTTCTTGGTTAAGTCCATATGCTAGTTTAAGTACAAAGTCCATGCATCTTATTCTAGCGTGTAAAGGCGAAATTCCAAACTCGTAGTTTCTTTCATCTGCTTCAGCTTAATCGTCTGCTTCTTTTTGAAAATTTTTTTGGGTTCTTTTGCAGATTGGACATGATAGTGTAGATTTCGTGCTTGTTAGTTCATTCAAAACTTTTCCATCTATCATAGTCAGAAAGAATTCATGTCGAACCATCACATTTTTTTCTTCATTAAGTGTGATTACAGTTGGTGCTAGATTTTTAATTTGGTTCCTTATATTGCTGACAGTTGTCTGAATAATATCGCTGGACTCCTTGGCGTATTTAAACATTATCGGTCTGCAAAAGTGAACAGATGACGGCCTTGGATTCTTCCAATGTTCGTTTAAATCACCTTTTAGACGAAGTGGAACTAGTGATGCCATAAACATGTTCGCGTCAGATACTACATCACCATCTTCTGAAACTATTCTTTGTTTGTATGCACTTTGCCCAGAAGATCCATCGCATCCCCATTTACTTAACAAATTTAATTGTGTTGGTAGTATTTGTAGTTCCCTGTTGTCTAGGCTGTTTATTATCCTCTTTGCTGTATGGTCCACCAAATCTTGAAGATTCACTTCAACAGAAGTTTCTGTTATTATAAGGTTTGATGGAGTGGCCTCTATCTTAGCTTCCATTAACACATTATAACTTGGAAATACGTCAACGTTATGGCTTCGCAATGATTTTCTCATCAATTTGTATTTTTCCTTAGAAAGTCCCATATCCAAGAACAAGGCAAGTGCAGTCGGACCATCATATTTTATTGGATCCCTTTGAGGTGTAGGAATACTCGCTTTAATCCGCTGCACTCTTAATGGGCTAGCACTCAGAACTGCTTTTGTGATGTCCGCTTTTGCCTTATTACTATCCTTGTTATATTTCATACTTAGAGCTATTGACACATTTTCAGTCGAAATATTGCTCGTAGTTTCGAGTAGTTTCCTCCTTTTGGTGTATTCCGAACATGCCTGTAAGGATTTCGAAGGCCTTCCTCTTGATGTACTTGGCACGGGACTGTCTTCAATTTCATCCTCTTGTATAGTAAATGTTCTGTTCAAAAATTCTTCATTTTTAGTGAGAAATCTTTCATTGTGTCTACTACTTTGTATCCATTTTTGCTTAAATATCGCATATAACTTTTGAAGTTTCTTTTTAGTTTCTTCATTAACACTAATTTCTGAGTATTGATTCTGAAACAATTGCACAAATTCTTCAGAATTCGAAGCATTGTGAAAATGTTCCAAAAAGACTTTGTTTAAAATATTCATATTCAAATTTAATTAACACGATCCGGTCTTTAGTCAAACGTTTTGAAAACTAATGAAGTTTATCCATAGTCAGAGTTAATATAACAGTAAAACATGCACATGCACAAGGATTATTTTACAGGTAAAATTTAATCTACCCAAAATACATTACTTATTAGCTCTTTTATTGGGTTAGTGAGAGAACTTACTATTTCTCTCTACCTGTTTTATTGGACCATAAAATAAGGATCTATAATTAAACATATAATACAGTAAAATAAGGAGAAAAAAGAGGTAAATCTCGGAATGAATGTTAGTAGAAATTTTTTTTACTCAATATCTTCCTTTTACCATTCTATAACATATCTCAAAAGTCTAGAAAAATCTCATGTCCGCTTGTCGCGATTTCAAGGTCAAATCGCGAAATGGAGATTTTCAAAATTAGCAAAAATAGGCTATGGTATTATATACACATATGATACATGATTTCAAGGTATTTTTTAATGCTGATTCCAAAAAATCTAAAATCAAGACAATCTGACGTCTCTGGAAAAAGTTATACCTGTTTTTCATCTGTCAACTCATATTATTATAACAGTTGCAAACTTACTGCCGAAAAACCCTTAAAAGTTATGGTAGATGAACCAAATTTTGCATGAAGATTTTAGAATCCATCATTATTAAAAATCAAAACAATCCCTTACAAAAAATATATATACCTACGAAATA
Organism: Episyrphus balteatus; assembly: GCF_945859705.1. NCBI lineage: Eukaryota > Metazoa > Arthropoda > Insecta > Diptera > Syrphidae > Episyrphus > Episyrphus balteatus. The sequence goes on from NC_079134.1 coordinate 38,933,499, forward strand.
ATGGTATTTTTTGATGGAGGGGCAAATTTTAGGATATGCACTAAAGAAGATTCTTGTTCATCTTAGGAATAAGTGCAAATAGGCTAATTTTTTCATTTTAATCTTTGTTTGGATATTCTTTAACTACCCTCAAAATCTAAAAAAATCTCATGTCCGCAAGTCCTAATTTTCTTGGTTTGAAGATAAGGTGCAGATTTTAAAAAAATTGAAAAACTACACTTCAGATATTTGTGTCAGATCAACATGAATAAGGTGCATTACTTTTCAGGGATGGTCAGGTTGACTTGTTTGTGAGTTTTGTTGGAATAAGTGTTAAAAAATACCTTTAAATCATGTCGCTTATGTTGGTATACATATAAAAATTTAAACTTTTCTTATTAATTTTTTAAAATCTGCACCTTATTTTCAAACCAAGAAAATTAGGACTTGCGGACATGAGATTTTTTTAGATTTTTGAGGGTAGTTAAAGAATATCCAAACAAAGATTAAAATAAAAAAATTAGCCTATTTGCACTTATTCCTAAGATGAACAAGAATCTTCTTTAGTGCATATCCTAAAATTTTTCCCTCCATCAAAAAATACCATTATTTCGTAGGTTTATATATTTTTTGTAAGGGATTGTTTTGATTTTTAATAATGATGGATTCTAAAATCTTCATGCAAAATTTGGTTCATCTAAAATAACTTTTAAGGGTTTTTCGGCAGTAAGTTTGCAACTGTTATAATAATATGAGTTGACAGATGAAAAACAGGTATAACTTTTTCCAGAGACGTCAGATTGTCTTGATTTTAGATTTTTTGGAATCAGCATTAAAAAATACCTTGAAATCATGTATCATATGTGTATATACTACCATAGCCTATTTTTGCTAATTTTGAAAATCTCCATTTCGCGATATGACCTTGAAATCGCGACAAGCGGACATGAGATTTTTCTAGACTTTTGAGATATGTTATAGAATGGCAAAAGGAAGATATTGAGCAAAAAAAATTTCTACTAACATTCATTCCGAGGTTAAACCCTTATTTAACTGGATTAATATCCTTCAACCCTTAATATAATTAGTAGGTAATAAAAAAATTAATCTCTTACTTTTGGGAAGAACCTAGCTTAAGATTTATAATAGGTAATCCTTTTGGCTTAGTAATAGCAGGAATCTACTTAAATAGGAAAATGAAAGTAGCAGATTATAAAAATTGGTAGACATGGTAAAAAATTTTGCAAAAACTATATCAATTTATATTCGTAATAAAATCCAAAATAATTTTTTTTTTCTTAGCCTTTTAAATTAAAAATTAAAATTTCATCCGTTGCTGGTTTTTACAAGTATCATACAATGTGTGGCTTTTTCGACAACCTTATGAATGACTTTTTTATTCATTATTACTATCATTATAAGAATAAAGTAAGAAAACGTTATGTTTACGACGCATTCTTCGAAAAAAACTGACATCAAAGTCAAAAATTATCACGGACAAGAACAACGGACATCAATCAAAAAATAATATCTGACCAATAACAAAAGATAAAAGAAAATTGTAAACGCAGTTACAATGAATAATATTTCTTCTAAAAATTAAAACCTTAAAATCGTTGTTGGCATTACTATTAACAGAGAACTAAGCGTTTACGTGGGTCAAGGTATGCCAAAGTAAGCGTTTTTTCAAGCCTTTTTTTTTCAAAGTACAAAATCTCGGCAGTGCGCAAGCATGCGCAGCTAAATATTTTTATTTTGGATCAACAATTGGTTGGTACACATACCCTATTCGGCTTAATGGATGGAACCGAATGGATTTTTAACGGTACCTGCCATAAAACCGTTCTTTTTCAAATCCGATATTCTCCGAAACGGCTTATTCGATTTCAACGAAACTTTTTGTGAAGAAGCACTTATATAACTCAAATATAAGCCAAAAATAAAATTTAAAAAAAAATAAATTTTGGATTTTTAAAAAAAGTTTGAAATTTTTTTTTGAAAAATTAAATTTTCGAAAACGGGACATTGTATTTTTTTGAAATTTTGTTTTTAAATGTGGATTAGTGATTTCTACAAAATGGCATACCAATTTTAATTTTAACTTTTTTTTTAAAGAAAATCTGTTTTTGGCCGATGATTCCGAAACACCCTGTGAAATAATTTTATTGAAATTCATTGGTATAACAGCCCTAGAAATTTCCTTCAAATAAAAAAAAAAATTGTACCGCTAACTCAATCCGTTCAAAAGTTATGATTTTTGCAACGAGATAAGTCATTTTGGACAACAGTGCGACTGTAAGAGGTAAAACCTCAATTCTTTTTTGTAGCTCTTCATTTTCAATAAAACAAGTGTGTTAATTTACAAGACATAAAATCTCTTTTTATTCTTTCAATCACAACACATATGATGTTTAAATGTTCTCTTTGACTTAAACACTTGCTGACAAACGTGACAAATTAAAGGATCCTCTTCAGCTTCATGATTCATTTTGTTATTATAAAGAAGATTTGTTTGCGAAAAACGTAGACCACACTTTTCGCATTGAAACTTCTTTTTATCCCAATGAAAAACTTGCATGTGTCGTATAACGTGCAAACGGCGGCGGGCGGGAGTATTTTTTGGGACAATATCGACATTCGGTTTCGGTTTTGCCTTCGTGTATGTTCATGTGCAGTTCAAGGTATTCCGCGTCTTTACAAGAAACTCCACAAACTGAACATGTTACCAAATTTATATGGCTTTTAAGGTGCATTTGCAAGTAGGGATGCAACATCGTTAAAAAAAACATCGATGTTTGAAAACATCGATGTTTTATTTACAACATCGATGTTAAAAAAACATCGGTTCTATCTTCGATACATCGATGTTTTTCCGATGTTTTTTTTTGTTGGACATAAATACGATCTACTGTATCTAAAGAACAAAATTTGTATGTCTTATCTGTTTAAAACCCAAAAACCTAACTTGAATTCAGTTTTAAGGTACCACAAAACAGAAAAATTTATCAACAAAATGAAACATATTTTCTTAATGCGATTTTCGTTTTTATTTATAGTATATAAATACTATCAATTCTAAGCAAACGGAGCTCATTATTTCTTACATTGGATTTACATTGTTTATTTATTTGGTAGAAAGTAATTCAGAAATTGAGTTCAGGAAAAGAAGTTTGGACAGTCTAGTGCCCAGAAGCCTGTTTCTATCCTGGGTGATGGTTGCCCCAGCCTCCGAAAACAAACGTTCCGTTGGAACAGACGTAACTTCGATAGGAAGATATACCATTTGAACCAGTGCAAGTTTTGGAAAAAGAGTTTTCATATCTTGCCAAAACAAAATTGCGTCACTTTTAATCGGTGTAACAGGAGATGAGAGGTACATTTCTACTTCTGTTTCACTCATAGTTGTATTGATTGTCGTCGAAGACGATTTATTTTGTATGTTTTATGAGTTATTTTTGATATTTCCATATATCAAAATCCTAATCATCTGCATCTCTCTCAGACAAAACTTTGAAGCTTTGAACACTAGACAAAAAAGATTGAGTTTGAGAGTTCAAGTTCTGTTATTATGCAAAAAAAGAAAAACGACTAACAAAATGAACGATGTCGATATTTTGCAAATTTAGCGTCGATGTATCGGCGATGTATCGGCTTGAGAAACATCGATGTATACATCGATGTTTTTCACAAAAACATCGATGTTTTGAAAACATCGATGTATCGTTTGCATCCCTATTTGCAAGGCTCTATTTGATTTAAAAGTATCGTCGCAACTAGTGCATTGAAATGAAAGATTTTTAGAATCTTCACTCATATAATTGCTATCAGATTGATCATCGTCGTCGCTTTTTATGGAACATTCGCTAGCAACTTCGCCTTTAACAGACTGAGAATCATGATGATCATGTTCTTCGGTAATTAGATCAAATTTATTGTCATCATCATCAACAGATTCCATATCAGTTCCATTTTTAAATCTTTGTATAGCTTTTTCCAACATTTGGCCTAGATTTTTTTGATGAGTTAGTAAATGAACCATTGTTTCATCGTATTCTGATAGTTTTTCAAAACATAAACCACACACGGTGGAATAGTAATCGAAATTAAAGTTTTCTTTAATGCATTTGGCCAAATGCGTTAGAACAGCCTTTATTGTTTTATTTGATTTTGGCATATGTTTTTTATCAATGTAATAGAATCTATTGTTGGGATCATTTCGAAAGCACAATAAACATCTTAAGTGCAAAATTTTAGGAAATTCTTTAGATTCCATTTTAATTTAATAAACACAAAAATAATAAACACAAAAATATTGAATTTTGTTGTATTTCGAATTCTTCAAGGATTTGTTTATTTTTATTTTGACGTTTCGACGCACAGTGGGGCAGCCTCATTAAGTGTGGTGATATAAAGGTTATTTTTTAAACTAAAGCTATGGGAAAAAAAGATCAGGAGGTCTAAATTTAACAGTAAAATTGATAAGATGAGCATATTTGTTTTGTTCAAAGTCTTAAATTTATGTTTATTCGTGCGGTTGAGAGTCTTAGAGAAAAAATTCAGTTTTTAATAAGTAATAAAAAAGGTGTTTTTTTTTTCTTTTATTATAAGAAGTTTCGTGAAACAGGGTGATTTGTTATATAAAGTTAGTGCTTTTGTTTTTTACTTTTTTTTGATTAAAATATTTTTTAATTTAATTTATTATTAATTTTTTTCCAATTAAAATTGATGCGGCTATAAAATTTTTTAAAAAAGTCCCACCTTACAAAGCAAATTTGAAAAGAAAAATAACTTGAACATCACATTTGACAATTTTTTTTTTTCAAAGTTTTGACTTTGAAATTTTATTTCACAAAAAGTATAGGCGAAAACTACTTAAACCGAAGAACATTTGAAAGAATGCTGATGATTGAGAATTAGATATTTAAAGCGAATTTGATTGAACAAATTTAAGGGAAAGCAAATTGTTATTTTCAATTAAATAATCAACTAAATGACGGACGCTTAACATATTGGCATTTTAAATTTTAGTGTTCAACTAGCTGACCCGGCAGACTTCGTTCCACCTTTTCTAGTTTTTATTTATAATTTTTGACTCAGTACTATGTGAACTTTTTCCAATACTAACAAAAATCCGGTCACAACAACAAAATGTAGTTTTAATAAAGAAGAATGAAGCGTTTTGTTATAAATTAAAGTAAACTTTATTTAAGTTAATAAATTAAATCATCATGGATTTGCTTCCTTACAGTCCTAGAGAACATCCCTACAAAGTTTGAGCAAAATCTAAAATGAGACAGCAATTCCGATTGACGCTTGCATACGGAATGACAGTAAACGGTCCATAAAAACTGTTGTAATCGAGAGCGGTGAAATTTTTTTTTTTAACTTTCTTATTTGACCTTTTAGTAATGTAGCCCTATACTCACTTTACAGATGCATCGACTTTCCCCGAATTCCGAGGTATAAAGCTAATTTGACTCCACTAAAATTAAAGTAAACTTTATTTAAGTTAATAAATTATTATTATTATTATTGAATTAATCCCTGAGCGCAATAGAGTGCACAATATTTTTGGTTAATCCGTCTATAGCCAATACAAATAAACTTGATGGTTTTCACACGCGAGAACATGCCACATAAAGTTGTCCATGGGAAAAGCAAGGCGTACCTAAATCTAAGCCACAAACAGATAACGTTTGGCCTTGCGACTTATTGATCGTCATTGCGAATGCCAATCTAATTGGGAACAGCGTTACCGCTAAGCGACTTTAGTCGCTATTAGCGACCTTTTCGAAGCCTTAGCAACCAAGCGACGACTTTTTATTCAAAGCGACTCTTTCACCAATTTCATTATAGCGACTTTTTTTTCTAAAAATTTTATTTCTTTTTTACCTCTCAACATTTAGAGCTTCAATTTCTTTTTTCGTTCTGAAAGTATTCTGAGCTTGTTCAAAGCGCGATCGATGGACTCAGAATAAGAGTTCAATGCTGAACAAGCATTTAGCAATAGAAAAATTTCAAACAAATAAAATAACTTTGCAAGAGTGCAGTAGTCGGTCTAGTATTTTATTTTAATTTAAAAAAATTGATTTAATGGCGTGAGAAGATAAAAAAGATTTATATTTTTGCTTTTTTTGATGAAAACTGATTGGGTTCAAAAAATTCTAGCTCTTTTTGTAGATGTCGTGCAGACATGGTTGATATGAATATTTACAGCGGAAACAATAAAATTTATATATGTTAGGTCTTAATCTTTAGTTTTAAGTACTTTACTATACAATATATTATATCTTATAATTTTTTTTACAAGAAAGTTGGCAAATAAATAGTTTTTAGATAATTTTTTTAACAAAAGCACACGACCTGTTTTCTTTCACGTAAAATGATTGTCCGTAAAATGGCTTTACAGACAACCACTTTTTAGTTTCTAATTTTGTTAATAAAAACTTTGTTTCAAGACAACTTGTGTTTATTTTTCTATGTAAAAACATATGAAAACGGTTAAGCGACCTTTTTTTTTCATATAGAGACTTTTTCGACAAAAAAGCGACTTTTTTCAATTTTTTAGATTAGTGACCTTTTTTTTCTGAAAGCGACTTTTTTAGTGACCTTTCAAAAATTTTCAACGGTAACGCTGCTTGGTACACTTTAACATCTCATTACTTTTTGTGCCATCCTAACTTTTACATTAACAGTTATGTTTTTGTTGTGATTGTTAATATCTCGATGTCAATAATTAAACTAATATATAAATTTACATCATAAAATACTTACATTATTCAAATATTTGTTATAGTCCGGTCAATTTAGACATCCGAGGTTACATTAATTCCCAGCAAGCTGAAAATTGGTAGGATTGTTGGAAACACCATCATAAATTAAATCTAAAAAGTCCTCATCGATCCGAGGTCTGGAAAAAATTTACTTGGGGTCAAAGGGCACAAAAACTGGGTTTTCACGATTTTCAGCAAAACGGTAGGTCTTATCAAAAAATTTTCAATTCAAGAATTGTAGACCAGATTATGATATATAAAAAGTGTCATGGCACTTTTTTTCCTAAGACTCACCGTTTCTTAGGTATAACGGTTCAAAAAGTTGAAGTTGAGTTGTAATCGTCATAATCAGGCCTATTGTGAAAAAAAAATAATCATAATTGAAAAGCTCCTGAAATTTCATTATTTTTTAGCTTGAATTTCGTTCTTCAATGGTTAAGAATATGGGTAAAGCAAAAAAAAAATGGAAATTTTCACCATTTTTCCGATTGGGGCCCTTCTCCCGAAACCATTTCCCTGGGAATTTTTGTTTATAATATGTCTGAATATAGACAGGGTGTGCAATAGAGAATGGACAACCCTAAAACGGCTGATAGCTACACTTATTACTGTTCTAAAAACAGATAGAAACAAGTTCTATCGCAACCAGTTCATAAAATATTGGCTTTTTATCGTTCAATGCATTTTAAATTTTATCATCTTGTGTTTTCGTTCACTACAACCACGAGTGAATGAATTTTATTTATTTCTTTTTTATCATTTTCTACAATAATTGTATGAGTACATAATCGCTTTAAAAATTGCATATAGCTATTGCACATTTTCCTAAAAAAAAATTTGAAATCTGTTTTTTGATGAAAAATGCAAAAAAAAGTATTTTATGAAAAATTTTAAACACCTGTGGTATAAAATAAATCTATAGAAACCTAAGAGGCCAACTTTCTTAAAAATATTCTCGTCTAAATTTTTTCATAAGGAACTACCCCAAATAAAAACATTGACTCGAAAACAGCCAAAATGACGTTTTCGGCATTTTCTAACGGTAATGTTTCAAAAACGGAGGCCGATCAAACTTTTTTGACTTCTGATTCGAGTTCAGCACATCAAAAACGTATAGAAAAGTATATTTTGGTTCTTGTGGCAAAAAACGTTCAATTTTGTTGACCAGTGTTATCATAAGGTGTGTTTTTTATTACAACCGGTCTTAACTGGACAAAAAAAACGCAGTATGGGCTAAGCAATTTACATGTTAAATACAACAACACCTTAGCCCCTTGGGCTTAGTTGTTTAGCCCGGAGATTTCTCTGGGCTTAACTTTTTGAAGAGTTTTAAATCTGTGCTACCAAACTAATTTTTTCATAAATTGTTTAGAATTTGTTTAAAAACGTGAAAACTCACGTTTGGAAGGACAAAATGTATTAAAATAGTTTTGCTAGCATACATTTTTGTATCTCTTTGTAAAACATACATGAAAAATACAAGAAAATAACGAAAGCGAAAAATATGACAACTCTAAATTTTTGTTGTGTCTGCTGTTTTCGGAACATTCAATATACAGTGCTGCCAAGATTTCATGTTAAGCCCCGAGGCGTTTTTTTTGTCCAGTTAAGACCGGTGGTAATAAAAAACACACCTATTGTAAAATAAAATTTATTAAGATTTATTTCTGAATTTTACTTTGGATACAACGCAGGATCTGCCTAAAACTGATTGTTGACCAGTATAAAAATAATGAGAAAGTGAAAGTGAACAGGAACATGGTTTACCTTTTTTTGAGATCAGGCATGCTTGAAGCATTGTGCATCTGGGAATTGTGAGCAACTGTTACCTTTCTAACTCCTTCCCGAAATTGCTTTTGTATCGAGTGATAAAAGGTTAATAACTGTTGCTTACTTCTTGTTCTTATTTTTCCATTAATTTTCTTTGTTGCAGAACTTCATTAGTTTTGAATTACCTAATTTCAATAAGTTCCAACAAGCTTCGCTTCAACACTAATAATAATTAAAGATATTTTTTTCGATTTTTCGTCATTATCATCTAACAATAAAAAATTAATAAATCAATTAAAAAATATGCCTCTCTTGAATAATTATATTACGCAATATCAAATTATTTGTATATTCAGTATAAATCAACATGTCCTTCCAGCAGGACTTTAATAATTTTCTTAAATTTTCTAAATTATCGTGTGTTTTTTCTACAACCTTCGATAACAATTCTTTGCAGCTTTCATACACAAAAGCTGACAGTATTCGCGATAAGATTGCATTGTTTATAATTTGTGCATCACAAATTCTGACATCCATTGTATTCTATAGATTAACACTAAAAAATCATTTCGGAGAGAATGAAACTGGTGACAAAGTTATAAGGATTCAGTGGATTATTGGTTCAATGGCTAGGTTTTTGATACTGCTTTCGAGGGTGTCGATCGGCAGAGAAAATTTAAAATATTTCAAATGTTATTTGAATTTATTAACCTCAGAAGAGATTCACCTTGTCAAAGGCTACGAAAATTCTATCTTCTATCATTGGTTTTAACTTTATTGATTTTTACAAACATGTATCCTTTGTTGGTTACTAGAAACCTTAATGGATATTTAATGACTATAGTATTTATCAGTCAGTCGCTGCCCACTGTATACGTATGCATATATCAAAGCTTGTTTACATGCATCATTGTGTCAGTTTGTCATATTTTTAAAACTCAAAACAAAGAATTCGTGTCTTTAAAAGATAGATACCATATAATTGAAAATAAGCAGAGTTATGTAATGGAAATCTTTAGAAAAAGAGTTCAACTTATAAATTTATGCAACGGTGATGTTAGTAAAGTCTTTGGAAAGCAAACGGCTTTGTTTACAATTCATATTTTTCTTTTAATGACAACTTTACCGGTTTTGGTTGAACAATTACTTCTGGAATGGCAAATTCCAGTTTTGGAAAAAATATTGGTATCGATAAATTTGGCTATTTGTGGAATTTCTTCGACGGTGTTTGTGTATAGTTTGCCGTTTATAGCAAACGATCTGGAAAGACATGTAAGTAAGAAAACTATTTATGTGTAGGTTTTGTGTATTTCTGCTAGAGCTTACTATTGCACGTGTATTAAGGTAGGTACCTACACGTGTTACACGTGTATTTAAATTATTCGTGCCGAAGCACGTGTATTTGTAAATTCATGTGTATTTATATTTACACGTATATTTATATGACAAAGCAACTAAAAAACTAGCCATATAAATATTGGAAAACTATTTTTACCCGATTCCCATTATCTTATCGAACTGAAACTTTGTACACATATAAAGTTCGGAGGGCAACGCAATATTTGGGGGTCCGGACTCAGGGGAGGGGCATAGGGGGGTTGAAACACCCAAATCAATTGTATACCATTCAAACTATCGCAAAAACTTTTGTAGGTAATTTGCAAGAGAGGGGCTTTTGGAGCTCATACCACCCAAATCAATTTTCACCTATGCATGCCCCGGTTTATTCAAATCAAATACTCTGGGTCGTGTATATACAGTCAATCCAAGGCACACAGAGTGCTTTTATCTACGAATGTTATTGGTTAATAGAAGTGGCTGGAATTGTTACTCGCAATGTTCCTTTACTAAATGATAAGCAAAAAACAATTTACGACCGCATTTTACTGGCAGTTTCGGCAGGGCAAGGGGGATTTTTTTTTTTGGATGCACCACGTGGAACTGGCAAAACATTCCTTATATCACAACTTCTTGCCGAAATACGATAAAAAACGATCTGGCATAGAGGCCACGTTATAAGACGGAGGCCGAACAGCTCACTCAGCATTTAAACTACCATTAAATATTCAAAATAATGCAGATGCAATCTGCAACATAAAAAAGCAATCGTCCATGGCCACTGTGCTAAAACAGTGTAAAATTATCATTTGGGATGAATGTACTATGGCACACAAACATTCGCTTAAGGCATTGGATAGAACGTTAAAGGATATAAAAAACAACGGCAAACTATTTGGCGGCACTCTACAAACACTTCCCGTTATTCCACGCTCAACGTATGCTGATGAAATAAACGCATGCTTGAAATCTTCGCGACTCTGGCGTTATGTTAATAAAGTACAACTCAAAGTGAAAATGCGCGTTCAAATGCTTCAGGATCCATACGCCGAAAAAAACAACTATTAGATATTGGCAATGGCAAAGTTCCTGTACATGAAAATACTGGATGCATAAAATTACAGCTGGATTTCTGCACAATCATTAATACGCAAAATACTCTTATCCACCACATATTTCACGATGTACAAACACAATACAAAAATCTGGAGTGGATGTCAGAAAGAGCGATTTTGGCAGCAAAAAATGTGGACGTCAATGAATTAAATTCAAAGATACAAGAGTTGTTGCCAGGGGACTTGGTCTCATACAAATCTGTCGATATCGTTTGCGATCCAAACGAAGCTGTGAATTATCCAATTGAGTTTCTGAATTCATTGGATATGCCAGGCATGCCACCGCACCATTTAAAATTGAAGGTTGGATCTCCGGTTAGTTTACTAATAAATTTGAACCCACCACGGCTTTGCAATGGCACAAGATTGGTAATTAAAAAATTAATGAAAAACGTTATCGAAGCCAGCATTTTGAATGGCAAGTTCAGAGGTGAAAATGTATTGCTGCCACGAATTCCTATGATTGCCACAAATGTACCAATTGATTTCAAATGAATTCAATTCCCAATCAGCGTTACCGTTGAAAATTTTTGAAAGGTCACTAAAAAAGTCGCTTTCAGAAAAAAAAGGTCGCTAATCTAAAAAATTGAAAAAAAGGCTCTATATAAAAAAAAAGGTCGCTTAACCATTTTCATATGTTTTTACATAAACACAAGTTGTCTTGAAACAAAGTTTTTATTAACAAAAAAAATTAACAAAATTAGAAACTAAAAAGTGGTTGTCTGTAAAGCCGGTTTACGGACAATCATTTTACGTGAAAGAAAACAGGTCGTGTGCTTTTGTTAAAAAAATTATCTAAAAACTATTTATTTGCCAACTTTCTTGTAAAAAAAATTATAAGATATAATAAATTGTATAGTAAAGTACTTAAAACTAAAGATTAAGACCTAACATATATACAGTCGTCGGCATAATAGTCTAAGAGCCGGGAGCAGACTTTTTGCGTGAGAGGTAACCGATTGATATTAATATTAGAATAAGTCCCAGTCATGGTGATGACGAAAACGAACGTCTGCCAGCATGTGTCTGAGCCTTTGCTGAGAAAAAGTGCATCAAAAGTACATTTTTTTCTGAAAATTGATTTAGTGAGGGTAACCACCTAGAAACAATTGGATCCTGACGCCCTCGTCACCCTGATTACAAAAACACCCGTGACAGACGTTTTAACCGCGCCCAAACACCCGACAGACGAGCCGAAAACGCGTTTTTTATGCGTTTTTAGGGATTGGGGTAACCACCTAAAAACAATTGGATCCTGACGCCCTCGTTGCCCTGATTACAAAAATACCCATGACAGACGTTTTAACCGCGCCCAAACACCCGACAGACGAGCCCAAAAACGCGCATTTTTACGCGTTTTTAGGGATTAGGGTAACCACCTAAAAACAATTGGATCCTGTAGCCCTTGACTCCCTGATTGCAGAAACACCCATGACAGACGTTTTAACCGCGCCCAAAAACCCGACAGACGAACCCAAAAACGCGATTAGGTAAATTTAAATGAAGATTTTTGTAAACAAAAAAAAAAAAAATTCAAAAATTTTGCTTAAATTTCATACCTTTACTAATGCCAATTTAAATCCACTAAACTTAAAAAGAATGGTCCTCAACTCAATATTTTGGAAAAAAAAACGTTATTGAAAAATTTTAAATGGCTTTTTTTTAAACTTGTTCGTGGTAAAATATGAATTTATTTAAAAAAAAAATGTTGGTCAAAAATATTATCAATTGAATCCCATGTAACATGTATATTATCTAATTTATTTAAAAAAAAAAAAAAAAATGGCCAAAAATATTATCAGTTAAATCCCGAAGAAGAAAAGATAATTATTAGGGTGGGTCAAAAAAATCGAAATTCTTTTTTTTGAATTGGTACTCCGAAAAATCGATTGCTAGACCCCTCTAGAATATACACACCAAATATGAGCTCTTTATATTAATGGGAAGGTCCTCCGCTTTGCAATTTTCCATTTTTACATCAAGCTTCTACTAAAAAAAAATTATTTTTTTATTTATTGACTTTTTAGCAAATTTCTTTTCATATTCTTGTAGGAAATTGAACGCTCTACAAAAAAGGCCTTATGCACTTTTTTCGTTTATCTAACCGTTGAATAGATATTTGAGGTCCAAAAATCGAGAAAATCTTTAAAAATTCGTTTTTTGTTCTTAATTTTGTAACAAATTGAAAAATTATAATGATCAAACGCGCAAGACATATTCTTGTTGAAAATTGATTGCTCCACAAAAAAGGTCCTATTAACTTTTTTCATTAATCTAACCATTCTAAAGATATTCGAGGTCAAAGTTAAAAAAAAATATAAAAACATTTTATATTTTTAAAAAATTTCTAATTCAGTAAAACTTCGTTATTTTCAAATTAGCAAGATATATTCTTGTAGGGGCTTAAACGTTCTACAAAAAATTCCTTGGAATCAAATTGATTGCTTTAACCGTTTAGAAGATATTCGTATCCAAACCAATACTCACTGATTTCAATAGTTTTCTTATGACCCGTATGCATTGCGATTTGGATACGAATATCTTCTAAACGGTTAAAGCAATCAATTTGATTCCAAGGAATTTTTTGTAGAACGTTTAAGCCCCTACAAGAATATATCTTGCTAATTTGAAAATAACGAAGTTTTACTGAATTAGAAATTTTTTAAAAATATAAAATGTTTTTATATTTTTTTTTAACTTTGACCTCGAATATCTTTAGAATGGTTAGATTAATGAAAAAAGTTAATAAGACCTTTTTTGTGGAGCAATCAATTTTCAACAAGAATATGTCTTGCGCGTTTGATCATTATAATTTTTCAATTTGTTACAAAATTAAGAACAAAAAACGAATTTTTAAAGATTTTCTCGATTTTTGGACCTCAAATATCTATTCAACGGTTAGATAAACGAAAAAAGTGCATAAGGCCTTTTTTGTAGAGCGTTCAATTTCCTACAAGAATATGAAAAGAAATTTGCTAAAAAGTCAATAAATAAAAAAATAATTTTTTTTTAGTAGAAGCTTGATGTAAAAATGGAAAATTGCAAAGCGGAGGACCTTCCCATTAATATAAAGAGCTCATATTTGGTGTGTATATTCTAGAGGGGTCTAGCAATCGATTTTTCGGAGTACCAAATCAAAAAAAAAAATTTCGATTTTTTTGACCCACCCTAATAATTATGTATATGATCTTTTTTTTTATTCAAAATATTGAGTTGAGGACCATTCTTTCAATTGCCTAGACCAGGGATGGCGAACCAATGGCACGCGTGCCATTGGTGGCACGCCATAAAATATTTCCGGCACGCCACCAATTAAGTAATTCAATTGCCATTTGAGCGGCATTGAACGATTTTTCCAGTAAATTTTTCTTGAGATTCTGTAAAACTGTAAAAATCTATTCTTCTCAGAAGAAGATATTCACGTTCTGAAGAACGGATTGAATTTACATGAAAAACCAGACGAAGTAAAATAAACTGAACAGTTTTTTATCGGTAGGTAATTAGGTTTTCACAAATTAAAGAATTATCGGAAATGCTAGGTCTACTATGGACCCTGATACGACATCCTTTGATAAACTTAACATGTCTAAATTTTACTGGTAGGGAATTGAAGAAATTGAAATGTAGCTGAACGAATTTGTGCGATATCGACTCAAAAATTAGTCGAAACGAGGAAAGAGTTGGAATCAATCAAACTAGAGAAAGTGGAGGGCAATAGGACGAACAATTCCAAATTAATGGAAACATGAAATTGGAAAAGTTGGAGATCTTGACAATATTTTCACCTACTTACGCCTACATTACTACTACATTAAAGACTAGCTTTTAGAAGCATATTGTCAGATGATTCCAACTTTATCTTTCAGTTCAGCCTGCATTTTGGCATCGAGTATTCGAGTTCACAACAAGAGAGGTCATACTACAATATTTCTTTCATTTTTTATTTTTTGTTGCTTTGTTTTATTTTGTTGAGGTACACTTAAAAATTAAAAAGTGAAAAGTTTAAAATTATTTATTTTTGCTTCTAGTGGTCACAAAAAAAACTAGATCAAAACTGTATAGCACGCCGAAGGCACCTCAAATAAATATTTTTTTTTTTAAATGGCACGAGACTCTAAAAAGGTTCGCCATCCCTGGCCTAGACAATCTTTTGGCATTAGTAAAGTTATGAAATTTAAGCAAAATGTTTGAAATTTTTTTTTGTTTACAAAAATCTTCATTTAAATTTAATCGCGTATTTGGGTTATTTGGGTTCGTCTGCCGGGTGTTTAGGCGCGGTTAAAACGTCTGTCATGGGTGTTTTTGCAATCAGGGAGTCCAGGACGGGACTAATTTCAAGTGGTTACCCCAAGTCCTTGCTTTTTTATTTCGCGAAAAAGATCGCGATTTAGGACTCGTCTGGTGGGTTTTTGGGCGCATGTAAAACGTCTGTCATGGGTATTTTTGAAATCAGGGAGTCAAGGGCTACAGGATCCAATTGTTTTTAGGTGGTTACCCCACTATATGAGGCTGCCCCACTGTGCGTCGAAACGTCAAAATAAAAATAAACAAATCCTTGAAGAATTCAAAATACAACAAAATTCAATATTTTTGTGTTTATTATTTTTGTGTTTATTAAATTAAAATGGAATCTAAAGAATTCCCTAAAATTTTGAAGATGTTTATTGTGCTCTCGAAATGATCCCAACAATGGATTCTATTACATTGATAAAAAACATATGCCAAAATCAAATAAAACAATAAAGGCTGTTCTAACGCATTTGGCCAAATGCATTAAAGAAAACTTTAATTTCGATTACTATTCCACCGTGTGTGGTGTATGTTTTGAAAAACTATCAGAATACGATGAAACAATGGTTCATTTACTAACTCATCAAAAAAATCTAGGCCAAATGTTGGAAAAAGCTATACAAAGATTTAAAAATGGAACTGATATGGAATCTGTTGATGATGAAGACAATAAATTTGATCTAATTACCGAAGAACATGATCATCATGATTCTCAGTCTGTTAAAGGCGAAGTTGCTAGCGAATGTTCCATAAAAAGCGACGACGATGATCAATCTGATAGCAATTATATGAGTGAAGATTCTAAAAATCTTTCATTTCAATGCACTAGTTGCGACGATACTTTTAAATCAAATAGAGCCTTGCAAATGCACCTTAAAAGCCATATAAATTTGGTAACATGTTCAGTTTGTGGAGTTTCTTGTAAAGACGCGGAATACCTTGAACTGCACATGAACATACACGAAGGCAAAACCGAAACCGAATGTCGATATTGTTGTTGAGGTTCTACCTCTTACAGTCGTCGGCATAATTAGTTTGACTAATTTACAATTCTCGATCTAGTAAGAATAATTTCTAACGGTTAAACTTTATAAAGGTAAAGATAGTGGTTATTTATTAAGTATGTTATGGTGAATCTTATGGTGGTCAAAGTAAGTCATATGAGTGAAATTTGGCTGTCAGGCAGCTTTTTTTGTATTAGAAGTGCTATTTTTTGAGCGGCATAAGTATTTTGACCAGCATTCTTTTTCAATTTTGGTAATGTAAAGTAATACCTTTAGCTTATTTTAAGCTTTTATCAAACTGTTAAACATGTTAAGGCTCAGATTCATAAAAAAAATTGGAAACATTTCGCAAATAAATATTGAAATTAGGGCATTTATTGTTACAAGTTGAAATTCCCGTTACCTGTTAAACAAATCAATGGAGAACTGATTTGTTTGCGTCAAATTATGTCTTAGCTAATAAAGAAACACAAGAGTACGAGTACTGACTACTGAGTAGAATCAGCCATGAATCTGTACAAAACAAAAAATTACACAAAAAAAAGACATTTTTTCTTTTGCGTAGTTCACTTTGAATCCCATATTGAACCCTTATATCATGGAGCTGGAAATGAAATCCCTAGGGAAGAATTCCTCCTCAGAAAGCAAAGATTCCCAGGAAACTTAGGAAACACAATTTTGGGACTTATTCAGCAAGAAAAGCACTAGTTAACCTCTTGAAAGCATGTTGAAAACTATGAAATTCGCAAAAAAGCACGTTATATAATTATGCCGACGACGAAAAACGGAATAACTTTTTGAATCCTATCATAATTTACAAGAAAAAGCTAAATCAAATATCTTTTTTTCTTTTCTCATTATACCAATTTTTGTATATGAAAAACTTATAAAAAAATTACGCCATTAAAAAGTTTAATATTTTTTCTAAAGAATAAAGCCATACTTAGATTTTTACAATGCGTAAAAGGTAAAAAATCCATTTTTGTTATTATAAATTTTATTATTTCCGCTGTAAATATTCATATCAACCATGTCTGCACGACATCTACAAAAAGAGCTCGAATTTTTTGAACCCAATCAAATTTCATCAAAAAAAGCAACAAAATCAATCTTCATATTTTTCAATTACCTTGAAGTCCATTTTTTTTAAATGACAATTTATAATAAATTTTATACCATCTGAAAGCCTATTATTTGAGCTCAAAATATTAATATAGACCATGTTTGTACGACATCTACAAAAAGAGCTAGAATTTTTTGAACCCAATCAGTTTTCATCAAAAAAAGCAAAAATATAAATCTTTTTTATCTTCTCACGCCATTAAATCAATTTTTTTAAATTAAAATAAAATACTAGACCGACTACTGCACAAAATAATTTTATTTGTTTGAAATTTTTTTTCAATTTCTATTGCTAAATGCTTGTTCAGCATTGAACTCTTATTCTGAGTCCATCGATCGCGCTTTGAACAAGCTCAGAATAATTTCAGAACGAAAAAAAAGAAATTGAAGCTCTTAATGTTGAGAGGTAAAAAAGAAATAAAATTTTTAGAAAAAAAAGTCGCTATAATGAAATTGGTGAAAGAGTCGCTTTGAATAAAAAGTCGTCGCTAAGGCTTCGAAAAGGTCGCTAATAGCGACTAAAGTCGCTTAGCGGTAACGCTGTATCCCAATTAGATTGGCATTCGCAATGACGATCAATAAGTCACAAGGCCAAACGTTATCTGTTTGTGGCTTAGATTTAGGTACGCCTTGCTTTTCCCATGGACAACTTTATGTGGCATGTTCTCGCGTGTGAAAACCATCAAGTTTATTTGTATTGGCTACAGACGGATTAACCAAAAATATTGTGCACTCTATTGCGCTCAGGGATTAATTCAATAATAATAATTTATTAACTTAAATAAAGTTTACTTTAATTTTAGTGGAGTCAAATTAGCTTTATACCTCGGAATCCGGGGAAAGTCGATGCATCTGTAAAGTGAGTATAGGGCTACATTACTAAAAGGTCAAATAAGAAAGTTTAAAAAAAAAAATTTTCACCGCTCTCGATTACAACAGTTTTTATGGACCGTTTACTGTCATTCCGTATGCAAGCGTCAATCGGAATTGCTGTCTCATTTTAGATTTTGCTCAAACTTTGTAGGGATGTTCTCTAGGACTGTAAGGAAGCAAATCCATGATGATTTAATTTATTAACTTAAATAAAGTTTACTTTAATTTATAACAAAACGCTTCATTCTTCTTTATTAAAACTACATTTTGTTTTTGTGACCGGATTTTTGTTAGTATTGGAAAAAGTTCACACAGAAGGGGGAAGTGGTCACCCTTCGTACAGTTTTTACTTATTTTTTTTTAGTTATTTATTTACTCACTCCAGCTTCGAGAAAATGGACTTTATTTGTAATATGTATATTATTACACTTTACAAAAAAATTTGACACTTCTAAGTCAAAGGCTTAATTAGTTATAGCCATTTTACTGGGATTAGATTTTTGTACGAATCCTCCCCACCCGTGGGGTACATTCGTACAGGATATTTAAAACGTTAATTTGACTAACTTTTGATTTGTCAAATGCCAAATTTGAGTTTTAAAACATTTAATTACTTATTAATTTATTAATTAATTGAACTTGACTCAGAAAAAAACAAAAACAAATAAAAAACTTAATTTTTCGCGATTCGACGATTCTGAAACAAATTATTATTATTTACATATATAAAAATACCAACCTTAATTTACTATAGAATGCGAAAAACTTATTATAGAGGTTTAAATTTCATTTCAATAAAACTGTAACTCCGTGTTTTGATTGTTATCTGCTCAAGAAAATTTACGGGCGGGCATACGTATGCGTACGAATGTGCCCCATGTTTGACTGTACGAATGCTCCCCAAGCTGTACATAATGCAGAAAAATCGATTTTTGAAAAAATGTACTGAGATTTTGCAAATTTAACACTTTAATCAACAATTCTTCATTACTGTTTAGCCAAAAACATACTTAACTTAAACACAACATGACATCAAATGTACATAAAAAAATTACTCAGAGCACTAAAAAACACTAAAAGTCTTGTGGCGACCGAATCCGTTGCACTTAGGATTCAAAATTTATCTAGCAGCTCGGAGGTGCGTTCTTTTTCTAACAATAGTCAACGATCGTTGTTATGTCAAAAATTATTGTTGAAGTGCCATTGTTAGAAATCGTTGGATTTTTTACAAATCATTTAGGAACGATTTATTGTTAGAGATTGTTAGACTGTCAAACCATCAAAAAAAAATTCTTTTGAGAATACTTTTATTTCCATTATCATAACAAAAAAAATTGTTTTTTATTCACAATAAATTATCTTTCATCAAAAAATTACAAAACTCTCTTTTTATTTTCATTTTTTCCGCTTTTTTCCAAAAGAAAAAAAATCTTTGAGTTTGTTTTGTAAACAAAACATACACTTTGACAAATCAACAATCTCATGAATGTTCAACTCATATGATGGAGGTGAGTTGGAAATAGTTACGATTTGTAACTATTTGACACTTAAAAACGAGTTTAGGAACGATGTTCATCTGTCAAATAGTTACAAATCGTAACTATTTTGTAGTTTAGGAACGACAAAAGTTAACGATAGTTAACAATAGTTAACTATTGTTAGAAAAAGAACGCACCACGGCGCCTACTATGTATATGCACACTAGTAAGCACGTGTTTGAATACCGTTTAGTTTTAAGCTCACTGTACGAAGGGTGACCGTGTACGAAGGGTGACCACTGACCACTTTCCCCTACTGAGTCAAAAATTATAAATAAAAACTAGAAAAGGTGGAACGAAGTCTGCCGGGTCAGCTAGTTGAACACTAAAATTTAAAATGCCAATATGTTAAGCGTCCGTCATTTAGTTGATTATTTAATTGTAAATAACAATTTGCTTTCCCTTAAATTTGTTTAATCAAATTCGCTTTAAATATCTAATTCTCAATCATCAGCAGATATTTAAATACAATTTAAAAACCCATTAACATGATACAAAAACAAAAATAACTAAATAATAGATTGCCAAATTATAAGCAGTTAAATAGCTTTCAGCCACCTGTATCCTGGACTCAACAATATCCCAAGCTAGTTTAAAACAAGATGTCTTACAAAAAGGACTTTGAAAACTTTTTACGCCTTGGTAAAATTTACGGTTTTTTGTGTACAACTTTTGACCATAAAAGTGCACAAATTATAGTTTCAAAATTTAATAAAATTTATGAAAGAATTGTTCTGGTTTTTGTGTGTATTTGTGCACTCAATTATATGGTTTTCTTTTATTCTATAATTTTAAATGGGTTATTTATGCATGACATTGTGAGTGATAAAACAGTAAAAATTCAAATTATATCTGATTGTGTGTTGAAAATCCTAACAGTTAGTTGGATATTTCTAACAAGGAAAAGTCATTTGAAAATTGTGCGTCGAGTTCTTGAGTTTTTGTCTGAAGCTAAAAACTATCCCAACCGAATGGGTTTTGGATACAAATCAAGTATCGGAGTAATATTAATGATGGCAGTGAATATATGGACAGTTAACACGACATTAAAATATTGGTTTTCATGTGTTATAATTGGTACTTCAATGTCTGTGCCACAATTTTATATATATGGACTCGTTTGTTTTTACATTTTTACGGTGAACTCAGTTCGAAATTTGTTGAAAATATTTAACAAAGAACTCGAAGAAAATCGAAAAAACAATAAATATGAAATTAAAAGAATTATATTGAAGAGATCTTCTCTCCTGGATTTGTGTTGCACAGATTTTAGCCGTGTTTATGGAATAACAATGGGCCTTGTTTCAGCAAAAATAGTTTTCATTTTGCCAAGTACTCCCGTAACTATATTAGCTGTGATTGAAGGTTATGCAAAAGGAGACAGTGTTGAGTTATTAAAATTATTTATATCAAACTTTTGTGGCATTGCACCGGCAGTTATTTTATATTCAATAGCTATGATGGCAAGTAACTTGGATGAAGAGGTGAGTAATGGACTGAAAATTTGACAATACGAAGAATTAGATTTATATACCTAATTCAGCTGAATAGATTGAATCTATTTTGTCTTTCGTTGACCCGAGGAGATTCTTAAGTTTGTTTTTGCTTGGAAAAACATGGTAAAAATTGTGCTCAACTTGTCGCAGGTACTCTTTTGGCATTAAATAGTCTTTCCAGTCTTTGATTTAACTGAGTATTCGACTCTCGAATAAAGGGGTAAAGGGACGTTCGTATATAATATTTATTCTTAGGCTACGGCACCGTCCTGAGCGGCAGAAGAGAAAATTATACTTTTTAGGATTGGTGGATCACAGGCAGGGATGCCATTCTAGCGACTTTGTCGCTAGATCTAGCGACATTTCAACTTCTTCCGCGACAAAAAATGTTTTGGTGTCGCTAGATTAGATATCCAAGCATTTCTGAGTTGTGAAACGTAAATACTATTTTTATTATATAACAGCACAGGTAATTGTATATCCCTGGCATTTATATTAATTTGACATTTTCATTTTCGTAATTCCAATACTGTAATTGTAATAAATTGTCAACAAAAACTTTAAATTCTATTATTCTTATTCGAAATCAGCTTAAATGACTTAACAAAAACTGTCATGCCTATGAACTACCAGAAATGGTTTTAAAAACAAATATATTTAAAAGTAATGCTGTTGAATAAGTTTGAATTTTTGAAAAAAAAAAAAAAAATTAAGTTATTCAAAAATAAATTTTTGTTGAGCTTTATTTTACAATTTTTTTCTAGCGACTTTTTGTCTCTAGAATTTCAGCCAATCTAGCGACTTTTAGGGGTTGGCCTAGCGACTTTTCATTTCAGCTTGTGGCAACACTGATCACAGGTATCGTAACCAAAACCAATTTTTTTTTCTCTCGAAACAACCCTTCTCCGGCATTTGAAGTTATGAAACTTCTCGCACATAAAAAAAGTTTTTGTTGGTTCCCTATGAACTTTACGTACGCATACTCTTCAAAATGTAGCTTGTCGCCCCATCTTTGTGACAATAAAATCAACAATAATTTCTATTCGCATTTGGAAAATTTTACTTAGCACACCAACAAAAAAATGCATCCTTTCCTTACTCTTTTCTTTGAGTATTGCTAAGAGAGTGGAAGAAATATTGCATTCAGGTAAAAAAAAATTACAATATTATTTTTTTAAGATTTTCGAAAATTATCCAAATTATCCCTTGTCTTATAAACGGAATTTTGGAAAAAAATTTCCAAATGAGGTCAAATAAACTTACCAAAAAACTTACCGTACCCGCACCGAACTGAGAGGTTAGCCAACGTCTGCTGTTTTTTTTTTTTTAATCCCACGAGGTCCAACCAAATTAACCGCAACGTAACCGAGGTTACCACTTTCCTATTGTAACCAACCACCATTCGCTCAAATGTTTACATTCCTTAGAGAATCCTTCAGGAAGACTAGAGAGGTGGGCTATATAGAGATGCAACAATATGACTTTAACATTGTTTACGGAAAGGGCGCCATGCACGTGGTAACAAATACCTTGTCAAGAGACCCACTACTTATTTCAGAAAGAGAATTGGCCGCCTTAAACAAGGACAAAAAGATTGGACCCAAAAGCGTTTAAAACAAGTAGAGAAAGATCCTGAGAAATATCCCGAATATCAGACCCAAGAAAACCCGACAGAACGAGTGAATCGGGTGTTTAAAACAATGATAGCTGAATCTGTTAAAGATAAACATCGATTTTATGAAGAGCATCTACAAAAAAGTAAGAGTTCTATCTTCTTGACCACTTCACAGAGAAATTAGCTCCCCGATATTATGAACCCTACCAGGTGGTGAACTTTGACACTACCGAAAGCCAAATTTTCGCTGTCATATTAGAGATTTAAAAAGGGCACCTAACGAAGGGTCGATCTTAAGTCTTCAAGAAGCAGTCCAACACAAAGAAACAACAGCGATGGAAAACCCTTGGGAGAGAAAACCGACGCACCCAAAAGGCTTGGGCACAGCAGCGAACGAACAAACGAAGAAGACGAAGAGCGCCCAAGTACCTCAGGAAGACGGATGCTTGGGGAAAGCCCAATAATCAGGTACTGCATAACAATCCCGGCTTCACAACAGGACCCCACGATCCAACAGGTTTAGAAAAAGCTCGCCAAAAAAACAAAGCCGAAGTCTAGTCAGGGCTATTCAACGGGACCGAATACCGAAGACATACCATCAACAAGCCGAGATCTTATCCCCAGATACCGGTGCCTGACGACCCATTCGCGGACATCAAAATCACCAGCTATCGTCTTTATAATCCCCATTTCAGGCGCCAGAGGCTCATCTTCCGGAGGTGTTGGGGGCAAGTAGTCGCCCACTTAAAAATGACACGTACGTGCGTCCTAGTTTTCGACAGGCGAGGAGCCTAAAGGTCTCTTTAGGCTCCATCCATAACTGAAAACCAAACATTTCTAGGATTTCGGCATTTCGGGTTGCTGAATTATTTTTAATCGAAATATTTTTGGCTTCTTTTATTCGGAAGGAGATATTTTCAAATCAAAGTCACGAAACAAGCTTTGGGCTGTTAATTATGTAACAGGACATTCGATTACTCAAGTCTGCTTACAAAATATAACTTTTTTTTAATATCCCAATTGATGTATGACAACAAAGTTGCATTTGCATTACCTTGCCTTGGTATTTGTATTTAATTTAAGAAAATTATAGAAAATACAACAATTACTAATGCTATTACAGATATTAATTGATAAAGTCGTTATAAATTGTCCACTTTAAATCAATAGACGGCCATCCCACTGGAGTAATGTACATTAGTTCCAACCGATTGCATCGGTTGATTTCATTCTTTTTATTCGTATTTAATATTCCTAGAACCAAAAGCAGTATACTTTTCAATTAGTAAATTAAGTTTCTTTAACAAAGTCATGGTTATTCATAAAGGACTTCTCATTCAAATTAAGTTCTTAAGCTATTTGGGATTACTTCCGATTTTTGATAATAAAAGATATCTAAGCCTTGAATCAAACAATTTTAAACAAATAATCCCATTGCTAGTTTTTTCAATAATAAACTTTAGTTTTTGTTTTCAGTCGTTTTTTGTTCTAACTGGGCAATATTGGTTAAGTAATACAAATAACTTTGAAAATCTCAATACAAAATACAATAATACTGGAATAAACTACGAATTATTTGGCACCGTTGTGTCCTCAATAACCCAATTAATGTGTAACATAATTTTATTCTTTGGCCGAAAAAAACATTTATTAATTATAAAAAGTGTAATTCAATTAGAGTATAAGTATGTGAAAGATTCCTTTCAAGTGATAAAACTTGACAAAACTATATCCAAACTTTTTACTTATTTCATCATACTGTGTGGAATTTTTGTGTACAATGTATTTATAGTTTTAATGCATGTTCCTAAATGCGAAATTTCCATCCTTTTCGCTCATTTAATTTACATTTTTCAAATGATTTTTTTCGGTATAATTTCGATATTTTACACATCACTCATAACTATTGGTAATAATACAATGAAATGTATAAATGATCGCGTGAAAAGTGATTTAACATTGAATCGTTTGAACGGTGAACTTGAGAAACTTCTCAAAGATCGAACAAAAATAATTAATTTATGTCAAATTGAAATAAGTTCTTTGTTTGGCATACCACTGGTTTTTCTTTTGGCAGGTTTTTTATGTAATACTCCGTCTGCGCCATTTTATGTGATTTCTGCGTGGAAATTTACACCGCCAACGGTAAAGGAAGTTATATTCTTAATTTTTCATGGATGTGTTGCATGGATATTACCACCAACGGTGTTTTGTGTGTTAATATTTTATCAGGATATAAAATTGGAGGTAAGTTGAAAAATACATACTTAACTTATTCAAATAGTTTAAAAATCAGTAAACACCTGATTTTGTAATATATATACTCCTACTGCGGATACACGGATGTGCCAAAAAAAAAACACACTAACTGTGCTTTGCGACTGCAGTTTGTAACAAACAGCGCACATAGGGGTATTTAGTCAATTTAGGCGGACAAAACACGAAATTTTAAACTGATCCAAACTTAAAAATTCAACATCCTACTTAGCATTTTCATGTTTACTATAGGTTAAACTCATATCTAATTTAATCTGTAAAAAAATTGCAACTAAGTGCAACTTCGGCACATTTTTTAAGTGAGACAAAAAATCTCCACTTTTTTTTCGGAGATTTCTGAGAAAAGATTTTATGGATTCATTTCTCTTCTCAGTTTTCTTTCTCTTTCTTTAATTTTCTTTTCCTTATTGTTTTGACGTTTGTTTTTTGGCTTTTTTTTATATGAAAGAGCTAAAAACATGAAAATTTTAGTGCAAATTTGATGAAAATGTTATTGTTATGAGCTTTCTTCACGAAATAATTTATTTTGAAAGAATTTTTTTCACATTTGAATAAAAAATGGATTCATGTGGGAAACTTGTCCCATAAAATTATTTTGCTCTCCTTCAAAGTGACATTGAGCCCTCAGAGATGTTTTCTTGGTGGGACGCGCCTAATGCCCCATTTTAAGTTTTTTTTTTTTTTAAGATTCAACTTCTTGAATTGAATCCTTCATAATTTTGTGTGTACCTTCCCTACCTCTTATAGATTTGAAAACACTGCAAAAAGATTTTTTTCTCCATTTTGTGTTGTTTTTTTTTTTTTGAAGGAAAGAAATAAAGAAAGAAACCAACAAACAAAGAAAAAAAGAAAGAAAGAAATATAACTGGTATGCTTTACGTGGGCATCTTCATTGCTTTTACTAAGTTTCGTCATTTTAAGTCGAATGGCTTAAATAATGTCCTTTGCGAAGGACTAAACCTTCCGATTTGGTACAGTGAAATTTTTCAAATTAATTAAATCAAATAAATTCTTATATTAAAAACAAAATTTGCATGTATAAAAGATTTTTTCTTCTCATGGTTTCATTTTAAAGCTTGAATATTTTACTTTGAATTGTTGGGAAAAACATAAAAATACATATGTACGATAGTATTAGCGCTATCTTCCAATAAATTTTACTTCATTTTTTTTTTTAATGTTAATTTTCCAGATACTCTCTATTTTAACTTTCAGTATTTTTCCTTACTTACTTCATTTATGTTGATTGGAACAGATTTTTAAATTCATTCACTTGAAGCTTTTTTTTCAAGCTTTTCAATGGTACCATTTACATTCATGTATGTCAATTACATCCTGATAAATTATCGTTTTTACAAAACGCAGTTTGGTCCTCATAGAATCTTTTGAAGATGGCAACCTATTCACGTACAAAAAAAAATTTTAAGTCGATTGATCTCTAATTTTTGTTTTTTTTTTTCAGTAGTTTCCATACAAAATCTCACTGATGAACAAATTTAGATTTTGTGATAAAATTCAATTGTTGTTCTGTGAGAGTTTTTGCTTATATTCACTCTGTCCCGAAGAGCCATCACATCCCCATTTGGTGAATAATTTCAAATTTTGAGATATACGGGCTAGCATTAAATATGACAGTTGTAATTATTTCGCAGTCTTTTTCCACTAAACAAAGCCTTTTGAAAAATCAACAAATATTCTTATAGCTTCTTGGGGACAGTATGGACTGATTCTATTGGTGTCTTTCAATAGTTCCTTTAAAAATGTTGTTTTTTTTCCTTACCTAAGTTCCTCAAAATAGTTACAATAGATGCTTCTTCGGTTTCTCTAATAGATCTAAGTCCTTCTGTGCAAGCGTCTTGTATATTGATCGAAACCATTTTCTTTGCGCATCTGCGTGTTTTTTCTTTTTTACTTGCGATATAGGTACTATATCAAGTTATGCATTCGTACAAAAAAAAAGTTGAGATTACATTTTTCCATGAAGTGGGTCCCGGAAGTCCGTCTGTCTGTCAGTGTGTCAGTCTGTCTGTATAAGGACCTACAGCTTAAACGGATGGATTGATTGACTTCAAACTTGGTACCTATGTAGCATTTTTTTGAGACTCTCCAGAGGGGTTTTTGAAATTATTTTTTTTGGACTAAAAATAACGGTACTTGAATAACGGTACGGAAAGTTGAAATTGCTCAAAAACGGCTCCAACGATTTTGTTTAAAAAATTCAAATTAAAGTTTTAAGACAAGGTCTATCTTTTAATGAAATTTTTTTTTTTTGAAAATCATTATTAACGGTACCTGCCATAGAAATCCGATATTCTCCGAAACGGCTAATGCGATTTCAACGAAACTTTTTGTAAAAAAGCACTTATGTAACTTAAATATAAGCCAAAAATAAAATTTCGAAAAAAATAATTTTTGGATTTAAAAAAAAAAAATTGAAACTTTTTTTTTTGAAAAATAAAATTTTCGAAAACGGGACATTGTATTTTTTTGAAATTTTGTTTTTAAATGTTGATTAGTGATTTTTACAAAATTTGCATACCTATTTTATTTTAAAACTTTTTTCCAAAAAATTATTTATAAAAAATTAGTTTTTTAAAAATCGGCTCAAAGGATTTTGAAAATTTTTGTTTTTGGCATACTTCTTGTTTTGGAGGGCAATTTGATTTCAGATTTTGTTTTACTTTTTTTTTAAACGAATTTTATGTTTTTTTTTTGCACCTATACATATACGTATACTATAGGTACATAGAACCTATATTTCCCAAATTTCTATATAAAAAGTCTTAAAAATTTAAGCAACTTGAACCCTAAGAGCAATTTCGTGCGACCCAGTCGTGCATTTTATTTTCTTTAACTGCGATTTTATAAACTATATTTTATTAGCACACGTAAGGCGTAATGCCAAGTGGTGCTTTTTGTTTGTTGCGGAAGCTAGCGTGTGAAGCGGAAAACGACCTCAACAAACTCATAACACAATTTTTATAATCCTTAGCTTGTCCATTACATTTATTATATCAATAAACCTATTAACTCCTCAATATTTAAATACTTATGCTCCATATCATATCGGACGTTTCCCTCTTTATTATATTTATTTTATGAGTTCCAAGCCATTTTATAAGTTAATTACCTATACTTACCGCAGGTAATGGCGTGTCATATTAACAATAGGATTGTAATTGTTGTCTCTCTCCAGTTTTCCAATTTGTTAATGTAGTCCATTAAGCAAAGTCATGGTTATTCATAAAGGACTTCTTTTTCAAATAAAATTGTTACAATTTTTAGGGCTTCTACCGGTTCATCATAAAAGTGGTTTAAAACAAAATGTGCCATTCTTAGTTTTTGCTTCAATTATTTCATTTTTGGTTTCTGGCATTTTAATCGATTTAATCCTTCCATTTTGGGCAACCATCGATACTGACGAGGTTTTGAAAAATTATAATAGCACTGGAGTAGCTTACGAATTGTTTGCCAATTTGTTATCTGCCACAACTCAAATCGTTGCTAGCATAATACTATTCTTTGATCGCGAGAAACATTTGAATATTATCCAACGTTTAATTCAATTGGAAAACAAATATGTGAAAAGTTTGTTTGCGGTGCGACAGCTTGATAAAAGAATTCTAAGGCTTTTTATCTGGTCCAACATAATGAGTGGTATTTTTGTGTCAAATATAATTTCAGTAACGTTGGCAAAGCCAAATCGAACTTTTAGTTTTTATATTGCCCACACAATTTATTGTTTACAACTTATTGGTTTTGGAATAATTTCAACATATAATACGTCCCTCATAGTGATTGCTAAAGAAACAATAAAATGTTTAAACAATCGCATAGAAAATGATTTGACATTCTGTCTTGTGAGCAGAAGTGCACTTACGAATATGCTTAAGGATCGGATGGAAATAATTTATTTGTGCCAATTTGAAATAAGTAGCTTTAGGCCAGTCATTATGTCGGAAAAAACGGCTTAGAAATGCAAAATGACCGAGAAAGCTAAATTTTGGATATGTTGTAGAGGATGCTTAAAAAAGCTTAAATTGAAGTTTTCGACCAAGATTTCCTATGAGCTTTTCCCGCCATTTTGAAAAAAAAGGATAAAATTGTTTTTTTTTGACAATAACTCGGCTATCTGAGGGGATGCGAAAATTTTACAAGAAGCTTTTTTGTAGCTTTAAACGAGTTCTACAATGTTCTACAATGTATCATGAACCGTTTTCGAGATATCGATTAAAAAAGTCAAAAATTTAGGACATGCCATTTGTTTTTTGACATAATCTATTTTTGGGTGATGAATATCGAAAAAATTATTAATACCAAATTTGTAGACCACATTCAGACCTAAAATTTCGTGTTTTTATATTTTTTTTTGGACAAAAATTACGACTTCCAGTCGGCCGCAAAGTCGTTTAGTCCGCGCCCACCGTCAAGCAAGCCGCCCGTTCGGTTGTAAAAAAACAATCATTCATGTTTTTTTTTTTTAATATTTATATTATTATATCAGTAACACATACATAAAAAATGTATGTATTTATTTAATAAATAATGAGAAGAAGATGGTAATTGTTTTTTTGTAACCTCAATTTTATTAACCCAAATTTTGTAAATACAGTATACCGGCTTTTTGTGTTGATTGTGCATTTTGTAATTTGCTTCAATCTCTATATTATTTAGTTCATCAAAATTGTAATTAGATCAGTGTCAATAATTTTTGAAAATAAAAAAATTATTAGCAGCATATGGGTGGTTGGAAAATTTAGGATAAATAGTATATGAAAGGGGAAAAATAAATTGCCCACAAACTAATTGGTGGAAAAAGGTGGGTGGGCGAAAAATAGGGGTTGGTGTCAAAAATCGTGGTTTTTTACGATTTGTGTCAAAAGTAGACCTCCTATCGAAAAAAGTTAAATGCAAAAGTTTTGGATATTAAAAGTGTCATAACTTTTACTCAAACCTTTTTTTTAATACATATAATCTCAAAAATATTGAAAAAGTGCAAAAAATGCGATTTTTTTATTATTATCTTTTACCAAAATGGTTTTATTTTAACAAATCTTGGTTAAAAATTACTTTGTTATATTTTCTATCTATTTTAAATGTTTTTTGAGCAAAAAGTTAATGTTTGGATTTTTGACGAATTTAATTTGAAAAATTGCCTGTTTTTCAATCCAAAAAGTTTTTGATTTTTGAAAAGCTTGGAATGCAGTTACTTTTAGATTAAAACCTTTTATTGAAGATTGTATGGAAAAACTATACTTTTGACTTAGAAAATATTGAGAAAAATTGAAAAAAAAACAAAAAAACGATTTTTAAGATCGATTTTTCCGTAAATGACAGTAATATTGGCGAGAAATAATTTCCCATAGAAACCAAATTATACTTTTCTAATGGCCTTTGACCTTCTTAATTTCAATCTAGCATTAGAATAGCTCTAACGTGCAAAGTTTTTGAGATATTGAATTTTGAACGTTCAAAATACTATTTTTGTGATGTATTGGCATGGTATTATCTCAACGTTTTTTTTTTCTGATTTCTTTGATTTCTATAAAAAAAAAAACTTTTTGACTAGTGAAATCGAACAAGGCATTCACCCACCACCTTTCCCCCAATTAGTTTGTGGGCAATTAATTTTTCCGCTTTCATATACCATTTATCCTAAATTTTCCAAACACCCATATGCTGCTAATAATTTTTTTATTTTCAAAAATTATTGATCTAATTACAATTTTGATGAACTAAATAATATAGAGATTGAAGCAAATTACAAAATGCACGATCAACACAAAAAGCCGGTATACTGTATTAACAAAATTTGGGTTAATAAAATTGGGGTTACAAAAAAACCATTACCATCTTCTTCTCATTATTTATTAAATAAATACATACATTTTTTATGTATGTGTTTCTGATATAATAATATAAATATAAAAAAAAAACATGAATGATTGTTTTTTTTACAACCGAACGGGCGGCTTGCTTGGCGGTTGGAGCGGACTAAACGACTTTGCGGCCCACTGGAAGTCGTAATTTTTGTCCAAAAAAAAATATAAAAATACAAGATTGTAGGTCTAAATGTGGTCTACAAATTTGGTATTAATAATTTTTTCGATATTCATCACCCAAAAATAGATTATATCAAAAAACAAATGGCATGTCCTAAATTTTTGACTTTTCTAATCGATATCTCGAAAACGGTTCATGATACACAAAAAATGTGTAGGCATGAATTGTAGAACTCGTTAAAAGCTACAAAAAAGCTTCTTGTAAAGTTTTCGCATCTCATCAGATAGCCGAGTTATTGTCAAAAAAACAATTTTATCCTTTTTTTCAAAATGGCGGAAAAAGCTCATAGGAAATCTTGGTCGAAAACTTCAAGTTAAGCTTTTTTAAGCATCCTCTACAACATATCCAAAATTTAGCTTTCTCGGTCATTTTGCATTTCCAAATGTATATAATGACTGGCCTACTTGTTTGGAATTCCAATACTTTTTCTATTGGCACCGGTTTTATTTATTGCACCGGCTGTTCCTTTTTATGTGATATCAGTGTGGCAATTTACACAGCAAACAGTAAAAGATATTTCATTTTTAATTTGGCATGGATTAATTGGTTACATATTACCGCCAATAGTTTTTTGTGTGCTAATATTTAGTCAGGATATGAAATTGGAGGTAAGTGTTATTTTGTTAAAAATAATGTAAAAGTTATGATAGTGTTTTGTCCGGTCACTCAGCGTAAGTTATATTTTCATAAACTCATTGGGGGAACTCGAGTGGCACATTTTCATCTGGATATACTAATTCGAAATCAGCTTGTATTCTCTGTTGTGAAAAATATCTTTGGTCAGTGGCGATACGCCAACTTTTTGTAAGCCGTTCACAGAATTTGAAGCAGATGTTGTTGAAGGTGCTTCTTTGAATAATTTTGCAATCTGATACTGTGTTACAACTCTTCCTGGATGATTTCTTAACAACTTGCCTATCTTCTGGTTTTAATTCCTTTTAAGAGGTCCGAAAAAATAACATCAAGTGGTTGCATTCGATGGGTGAAGTGGGGCGGAAACGATAACAGTATTACACCGATCTCCTTGACTAGGCGAATTGCAAACTTTTTGTTCTTTTTGTCTCCTCTGTTGAATCGATGCTTTATATGCTTTATATGTAATGGTTTTTTTTCAGCCAGCTGGTTAGTTGCTCGTCTCCTTAGAGTAGTTCTTGGAACTCCGAATGTTATGAATGCTCTCTTTTGCAATCCATTTTTTTTTTTTTCAAGGGCTTTTGATAATGCGTGCTCGGTCCAGGACTGCCTCTGTTTAGATCGTTTATATTTACCCTACCCATTATTTCTGTAGCAATAAGATAAGGATAAGACAGTAGCTTGAGTCGAAAGAAAAAAATGAAAAACAAATCAACTCTTATCTTTATTGTCTCATTACGTATAAGAATAAATATTATTATGCTCGTTTTTGCCGTCTGTTTAGATATAAAAACAAAATTACAGAAATTAAGCTCTGATTCATGTTTAAATGTAGACGAAATTTAAGTTCTAATGACAGCTTGACCTGTCAAGTTTAAAATTATGGCTTGTAGTTGCTACCAAATACATACACTTAACAATTCGTCGCCCTAGTATTGAAGTGCCGTATACGCCATTTTTACATTTTTGGGAAATCGCATTTAAATGTTCGGAAGATAATTACGAAAGAACTAACCGCTAGTATTTTTTGATATTTTAGTATGATATATAATTATGTGTCCTTTATATACATGTTATTGGACATCTGCAATTCGTTTAGTTTTCAAAATATTTAAATTTTTGTCCAAAATGAGTTTGCCGTATACGCCATGAAAATCAGAAGTTTCTTTTATTCATATACACGTACGTCAAAAAAAAAACATAACGTACGTCAAAACAATTCTCAAAATTTTCTTGCATTGCATGAAAAATTTGACGTAAATGCCAAAATTTCTTGTTTTTGTCAAAACAATAGTGAATATCTCGGCAACGAATAAAGATAGAAAAAACGGATAGCAGATTTGAAAAGAGCATACGACTGCATACCTAGTTCAAAAAATGCAATTTGGCGTATACGGCACTCCAATACTAGGGCGACGAATTGTATTCACAAAACCTTCTAATTCTGTTCCATTTTAGAGGCCACTTTCCCCAACATTTCATTCCGTTTTACTCCAGTCAAAGCGTCGGAAAAAAGGGCCTCACCTTGCGATGAGAGGCACTGTCAGTTTTTATTTCATGGATCGATAGGGGTATATTTAAAAGGCTTAAACCCAATTTCTCACCACCTGATCATTCTTTTTAGCGGAGTTATTCACAAAAATGCATTTTTTGGGATATTTTACTTCTAAGCTAATATCTTTGCTCCAGGTTATCGTAGACCAAAAAATAAACATACATTCTCTTCCTTATAATATTTTCTATCGTTGTATGTAATTTCATTGTATTTGAGTGAGTAAATATAAAATGGCAGCCATTTAAAGTCAAATTCTTGTTGTTAAAAAACACATTTTTGTCATTATTTCGAAAAAAGCTTATATCATGATTGACATTTTTTCAACCTATTTTGTAGCCCTGTTCATGTCCTGCATTTTACAGAAAAAATTAGCTCTTTATCACCAAAGATAGCCGAGCTATTGATAAATGAACGCATGCAAAACCGGTGCGAAAACACCCAAAAATATCGTTTTTTGGGAATAACTCGACTTCAGAATGTCCTACGGCAAAAAATAAAGCAATGAATTGTTCGTTACAACATTTTCTATCAATTTAGTGCACAATCTTTTTGTTGAAACAAATAAAAAATAAGTAATATTAAGTCAAAGTCGTTTTTTTGTTTAGCAAACTCTTGCCATATTATTTTGCAAACGGTGCGAGTATTGGCTAAGAAAATAAAATATTATTGTAGTCCTTTAAATTATCTACAATTTAAAAAAAAAATTAGCTCTCTATGACCCACACGAGCCGAGTAATTAATTTTTTAAAAAAGGTCCAAATGACCAACGAAAAAACATAAGACAAATTCTCTTATAACAAGAAACAATGAAAACAACCCCTCTCACTGAGAACTAGTATTCGAATCATAAACAAGGGAAATTTTTTTGAATTTTCGTACGGATTAATGCTTTCTTAAAATTATAATAGCTCGGCTCCCGTGGGTCGTAGAAAGCTAAATTTTTTTTTAAATTGTAGATAATTTAAAGGACTACAATAATATTTTATTTTCTTAGCCAATACTTGCACCGTTGGCAAAATAATAAGGCAAGAGTTTGCTAAACAAAAAAACGACTTTGACTTAATATTACTTATTTTTTATTTGTTTCAACAAAAAGATTGTGCACTTAATTGATAGAAAATGTTGTAACGAACAATTCATTGCTTTATTTTTTGCCGTAGGACATTCTGAAGTCGAGTTATTCCCAAAAAACGATATTTTTGGGTGTTTTCGCACCGGTTTTGCATGCGTTCATTTATCAATAGCTCGGCTATCTTTGGTGATAAAGAGCTGATTTTTTCTGAAAAATGCAGGACATGAACAGGGCTACAAAATAGGTTGGAAAAATGTCAATCATGATATAAGCTTTTTTCGAAATAATGACAAAAATGTGTTTTTTAACAACAAGAATTTGACTTTAAATGGTTGCCATTTTATATTTACTCACTCAAATACAATGAAATTACATACAACGATAGAAAATATTATAAGGAAGAGAATGTATGTTTATTTTTTGGTCTACGATAACCTGGAGCAAAGATATTAGCTTAGAAGTAAAATATCCCAAAAAATGCATTTTTGTAAATAACTCCGCTAAAAAGAATGATCAGGTGGTGAGAAATTGGGTTTAAGCCTTTTAAATATACCCCTATCGATCCATGAAATAAAAACAGACAGTGCCTCTCATCGCAAGGTCAAATGACGCTTTGACTGGAGTATTTGTGAGGATTAAAATTTTGATTAATGTTAATTTTTAATGGTTTAATACAGCTTTTTGTGGCCTCTAGTCCAAACGAAAAAATTGGGGTTTCGTCCCGGTGGAGCTCACTTGGACTCATCAGTTGACTTATCGTAAGACATCTTGTCAATACGCAATTATTGTTTATATTCAGCTCAACTTATACAGATTTTTAAACAAAAACCTAATGTGAACTACATATATCCAGCAAGATTAAGTTTTTAATCATTAAAACTGGAAAAAGGTTCAAGTGAGCTCCACCGGGACGAAATGCAAATTTTTTCTTTGGACTAAAGGCCATAAAAAGCTATATTAAATCAATAATTTAACAAGTCCAATTAAATATATTGCTTGTTCTTCTACTTTGCTGATTTTAGTAGTATATAGAATTTGTATCATAAAACCAATCTTCTTTTTCGTTAATTTTTAATCCTAAGCAGCCTTGAGGTCGCGAGGGATATTAAAACGGTAGAAGATAAAAATAAATATTTTTTATTTATTTTGTTAAATATAATATTAACTTTAGTACTAACATTTTCATTACAAGAATTTATTAGAACATAGTTTCAATGAAATACTTTGATCAGTAGATTGAGAGGAAAATAAGTGGCATAGTTTGTTCTACTAAAAATGTAACAAAGTGACATTTGTCTTCTTAAACTATGATGACTTGTATTGAAATTTATTGTTTTTTTAACTCATCAGCAGCTTCGTAGAGTAGCAAATCCGCGTAGAGTGGCAAATAGTCGGCAAGGTCATGTATCCGTCGCATCAATTTCAATTTTTTTTGCAAAGGAGTCAATAAAAACAATTAAACCGGATAATTCCTGAATAAACGGCTTGCTTCAGATTTAATATTTTGTTATATGTTGAATTTTTTCTAGTCCAAATTTTTGTTAATATTTTCTTCCTTTATTTTTCTCAATGATGGCTCATGATCACCGAAAGCTAAGTGATCTTGCCTGGCCTTCATCCCCATAAACTCAATGTTTTTCTTTTGCATACACATTTTCAATAGAGCACATTATAAGAAATCAAGAGTTCTCTCATCATAAGAACTTCTAATCCTGGTTGCATTATGTTTACCCGCAGACCTCTAAGACCGCTTTTTTGTTTTCGCTTTAATTTTCCATTAAGACCTTTCCAACGATATATAAAACATGGGGTTTGGGCAAAAATTTAGTCTCAAAAACATGAACTACAAAAAAAATCATTTTTTTTGAGGACGAAGTCAAAAGTTCGAAAAAGTGGCATTTTGGACAAAAAAAATACCGGGCGCACAGAATTCAGAAAAAGTAGCGGGTAAATCAGGTCAGGTGGCTGAGGTTTTTGCTCATCGGCCACCTGGCCTGATTTGCTAGTTTCGGTATACCTTCTACTTTTTCAGAATTCTGTGCGCCTGGTAGTTTTTGGTCTAAGCTTCCACTTTGTGTTGTTTTTCTTCTCCATTTTTTTTTTCATTTTCTTAGTTCTCGTGACCTCGGCCAGCTGACCTGATTTTCTAGTTTTCGTATACCTGCTTCTTTTTTAGAATTCTGTGCGCCTGGTATTTTTTGGTCCAAAATGCCACTTTTTCGAACTTTTGACTTCGTCCTCACCACCCCAGATAATTTTTTTTTTCTATTTCATGTTTTTGAGACTAAATTTTTGCCCAAACCACATGTTTTATATATCGTTGGAAAGGTCTAAACGTTTTCTTTCCAATAGAAAACAAAAAAGAACTACAAAATAAACCAAATTTGAATTGTTGCAAGAGTACACATTTTCAATAGTGACAAGACAAAAACCTTAAAATTATTTTTGAGCTTATTTTATTTATAATAGAGATTTGGTAAAGTTTGAACAAATTTCTATTGAGGTTGAATCCTCCTCAACTTCAATTATAATGTGTAAATATCAATCAGTCTTGACATCTTGAGCACAAAACAGATAATAGATCCATAATCGACATTTTCAATCAACTGCCTTGCCTTACATTAATTAATTAATTAGAAAAAATTCTCCATATAGCAAATTTTTATTGGACTTTAGTACAAATCAATATGTCCTTTCAGCAGGACTTCAAAAAATTCCTTAAATTGGCTAAAATATCGTGTGTTCTTTCTACAACATTCGACCACATGTCAATGCAACTTACTTCCACAAAAGCTGACAAAAATCGCGATGGAATCATGTTGTTTGTAATTTTTTCATCACAAGCTCTCATAGCTATTGTATACTACAGATTAACATTAAACAATCATTTTGGAAAAATTGAAACAGCCGATAAAATTGTTCGAATTGAGTGGATTATTTGTTCTCTCAGCCGACTCCAGATGATACTTTTGATGTTTGTCAATCGTAAAAGAACTTTAAAAATTGTCCAATCGATATATGAACACACCAGTTCAAAAACTAATATATCCAGCAAAATACTTAAAAAGTATTTTTATCTGTTTTTGATTGTGATTTTAGTGATCAGCACAAATTTGTGGTCTCTGCTGATGACCCGAAAACTCGAAACTTATCTTAGGGTTATAGGTTTTTTTGTCCAATTCCATATCTGGTTATATATGGGTGTATATCAGTGCATGTTTGCTGGTGTTCTTGTTTCAATTTGTCATATTTTTGAAATTCAACATGAAGAATTAAGATGGTTGAAAGACAATTATCACATAGTAGAGAAACGAAATCGAGCATTAGAAATCCTTCGGAAAAGAAATAATCTGATAGATTTGTGTTACAAAGATATAAGCAAAATATATGGAGTGCAAACGGCTTTGTTTACAATTCAAATTTTCCTTTTTATAGCAGCATTTCCGATTTTGATGGAAGAAACACTTTTGGAATGGAAAATGCCATTATGGCAAAAAGTTTGTTTATTTCTGAATGTTGCGTTTTGTGGAATTGCTGGAATCTTGACTATATACAGTTTGCCTTTTATAGCAAATGACTTAGATAATCAAGTAAGTAAGAAGAATAAACATATGGGTATGCTTTAATTCTTGGAATTATGACATTTTTGTAATTAAAGTATCAAAAAATACTAAAGGTAAGACTTTTGAAGGGAACTTAACAAAAAAAAAAAGTCTAAAAATTCTCATTTATATTTTTATCACGGGATAAGTTTTCCATTTGATTTCACATTCTGCAACATCAATTTCCAAATACACGACGACCTTAATTGTGATTTAATAAGGTTTCCTATTTTTTTTTTTTTCTCAGGCAAACAAAACAGCAAGAATTTTATCAAGAATTTCAAGGAGAGGAAACGGAATTGACAAAATGGTATTACCCGATTTTTTCAAATTTATATAACCTTTTAATATTTTTCATTTCTTTTTTTTAACATTAATGCATACAAGGTTGATAAATTTCTGATGAAAAATATGCAACAGAAATCAATTTTGACAGCATACGGATTTTTTCCATTGAATAAGCAAACACTATTTAAGGTAAAAATTATTTTTTATAATGCTTAGCGGAAATTAAAACTTATAAAAAAGTTGCTTTGTACAATCATAAATAACACAGCACGTTTCTAGCCAAATTTTTAAAAAAGATTTCAAATCTAGAATAAAAATGACTTTATCAGCTCTATCAGCGACATGTACGTTATAGGGATGAGTTGCTTCAGGTTATTAGCCACAACTAGCATACCTCTCTCGCCAGACAAAAATATATTTATAGGCTTGCTTTTGTTTCCACTGGTATATCGTAACACCGTCTATGGGTTTTTGCCTGGCGTTTTAGCTGCAAAATACTTACGGGACATCATTTTTATGTTCTTATATTGTTTATCCTTCAAATCTTCAAATTTAAATATAGTTTATTTGACAAAAATGTAGCTTTTGACAGTTTAATTTTTCAAAAAATAACCCTGGGATATTTTTAATGGAGTTTTAAATTTAAAGTTTCCATTAAAAGTAAAGACTTTAACTAAAGCAGAGTTAATTAAATGAATTTTTAATGATGGAAACTTAAAGACGTCAATAGATTAACAAAGCTTTAAACTAAAACGGCAGTTTCCCGGTGACCACGCTCATTGCAATTTGAAGCGAAACGTTCGGGGTGAGTACAGTAGTGAACTCACTTTATATTTACTTATATATAACGCGGATAATCCGAAAAACCCTAATAATGTCATGTCTTAAAAACCGCGAAAACCTTAAAACTCATAAAACGACAAATTTCAAAATTTAATAGAGGCTTAATAAATTGGTCCTAAGAGTTCTTAACTCACTCTTATATGAGTTTTGAGGAATTTTTCAAGTTGAATATGAATGAAAAGATATAACTATGTGGTAACTTGAGAGAGGGATTGAATGTTTTGAGGGTTTTCAGTTTTTTGTCTCGTCGGATCTTTTTTTGTTGGACGTTTTTTTTCAGCCGGTTGTTTCGGTTTTTCGGTTTTTTTTTGTAAAAACCGGTTTAAACCGGCCGGTTTTTCCCATCCCTAATTGGTAGTATTATTTCATTGATAGCTTTCCTCCATAGAACGAAGGCCCTGACGGAATAACTTACCTTGTTCTTCACTTAGATCCCCAAGATCAAGATTAGTTGTTCAACAATTGAGCAAATTCAGAGCTTTTTTTATTTCCCAAAAAATTTTAACAAGCCACACAAACTGTTCTTATGCTTTTTTTTTCAATCACTGTCATAGTGTCCGTAAAATTTGTGTCTTTTAGTAAGAGCCTTATCTGCGGACTGCGGCCCATCAAATTTTTTTTTTTTTTCAAGAAAGTGAAAGCTCATAACTCCCATACTTGGGTCATTTGGGTCTTAAGATAAAATAATTTTAAGATTTGTCAAAACGGGCATTTTTTTTACAAAAATGGCAGGGATGTTAGATATTTAGCCCAGGAAAGTAGCTATTCCTTATCAAGTTTACTTACCTAATTGTCAATGATATAATGGAGAAAAAGACCAAGTGAAAAATATTAACAGTCATTTTTGGAAAATGAGGCAAATAAATTTGAGATTGATCCTCAAGAAAATTGAAATTTGAAGATGATCCTCAAGATCCTTTGAAGTTTCGTCGTTTAGGAAAAGGGGATGATTGATATCTATAAAACTGTTTCTTTAGGTTGACGCCACAATGTAATCTTAATTTAATTTTTTATTCGTTTGTCTTTTTTTTTGTATTCATTTAAATAAATGCATTTAAGTTAAAAATTACATATATATCTTTATTTTTCAGATATTTGCTGCAATTTTTACCTATATGGTTATTCTTATTCAATTTAAGGACATGGAAAACACCAACAAGAAACTTATGAATGCAACAAGGACAACAATTATGCCTACATCAAGTGCAAAATAAAATTATGATAATTACAAATTTGTAATAAAAAGTGAACAAACTAAATGAATAAAAGAAAGCCTACTTTATCTCAAACATATTTATCGCTTGTACTCAAGAGACACGGGGGCAATATAATCTATTGATTTTATAATTCTAGTTAAAAAAAAATAATAAAGAAATAGAAATACACTATTTCATCCTAATGTACTCATAAATTAAGTTTTTATCTAACGATTATCCTCGTGTTTGTCCTTCATGGACCTTAATAACATTCAGTATTTCGCAGAATGTCTTTGTTTGTATATCTTCGATTTGCTAAATTCGTCGGGATTCTCCCAGCTACATATAACAAACATTCCACTAAACTTATAACGAATAAATTTGATAGATTGATTTCTAAAATTACTGCATTTATAGTATTCGTAGCAACATTAATAACATTTGAATACTTTTTCAAGGGTTATTATGGTGACAGCGTAACAAATAAAACTGCAATGACGGGACAGATGATCTTAAGTAGCTCGGCAAAGTTCTCATCAATGATTGTAATATATTTCAATGGATACAAAAATGTGAAGATATTGAACGAAATTTTGAGAATCTTGGTATTTTTGAAAGCTTTCAAACTCAAACTAATCTTTCGTGTAACTTTTCGAACATTGATGCTGATAAACATAATTATCTCATTCGATACACTATTTGCAATACCGATACGGGCATTGATTCAGGATCATGAAGTACTTAAGTGGCTTACGATATCAGTGAATACAATTTACATAAACATACTTTTAATTTTCAATACTTGTCTGGTTATTCTTATTCGCATAATTTTCGAAATAATCAATTTTGAACTGGAGTTTTTGATTCACGTTAAAAATGCGCAAGATCTTAATCGCATTCGAAGTATTTTGAAGGAGCGAAATAATTTGGTGAAATTGTGCGAAATGGATTTTAATACAATATTTGGGGTACCAATGATTATTTTGACAGTTCATCATATTCTAGTTCTAATTACATTACCTTTTTTAATGTTTATTATTTTCAATGATGTTCATTTGCAAGGAGCATTTCAAATTGCAATTTTCTTAAATGGAATCCTAAGTTTGTCATTGCCACCGATATTTTTCTATTCCATGGGACTGGTGGTAAATACAATTGATGAAGAGGTAAGTTTTTTTGGTTACTCACATATAAGAATAGCAAAACGTATTTCGATAAAAAAAAAATAAAAAAAAATAGAATTTCTACGACAAAATTTAAAGAAAACGGTAATAGACAAAATTTCAGACTTTTACCGAGATATTTCTCATGGTTCCCTTTTTAATAATTAATATTTCTTTGGTCTTCACTATCTTGTAAGATTTCTGACTTCGGCAGACTTAATTTTATTTATTTATTGTTTGTATCATTTATTAACTGGTAATTTAAATTACATGGAAGCGGATTCTAATTAAATTAGAACTCGGCTCGACTCAATTTTATGTCCTGTGCTTTTTCTCAGTCATAATTTAACTTAATTGTCTCTTTAAAAAAAACCACCATAGATTCAGCAGGAAGGTACCTGCTCTTTATCTATCACGTGGAGTGGAATGGTGATGATAAATCCGGAACTTTTTATGAAAATGTAATTTTTATTTTTTATTTCATATTTCAAAAAACTTATTTTGAAGTTTTTCTTCAACGGCCGTACGAAAGTTAAAACTATCTTTTAGGCATGGATAATTTATTTCAAGAAATTTTTAATATACATTTTCTTTTTTATTTTGGGAGTCCAAGTGTACCATTTGATAGATCAATGTACTGTACTGTAAAGCCCTGTGTATTTGATTGATATTGGGACGCAAAAATATCTTAAATTTTAAATTGTAATTGTTTTTTCAAAATTCCACGAACAAAGTTTTTTCTTTTATTTCCACCTTAAGTGGTAAAGTAATAAGTAAGATTTGGATGCATTTCGACGTTCGCCATCCTCAGCGAGCACGTTCGTACTAGGCTTTTCGTGAGTCCCTGTCAGTAAGATCTTAGATACATTTGAAACGCAGGCAAGAGGAGGGATATTAAGGGATGACCATTTCTTCTTCGAGGGCAGGACCGTTGCTTTCAGGATCCTAAGCTCCAGAGTCATTCTTACAAGATTGACGACTTTGATTCCCATAACTTGAAGAAGAAGATTGAAAGGGAAGGGGATGGAATGCACGCTGTAGGGGCCGCGAAATGCTAGCGTCACACTCAACTCGTCGGATTAGGGGGGGTCTTGCCCCCAAAAAAGTATGTACCTCGCCTGTTTCCAAAACATAAAACATGCCGAAATCCTAGATCTTAAATTTCACCACCCGCACAAAACAAACTCACAATTTGAGGTGCTGCAGATGTCTGCGCAGCATGACCTTGTCCCACCCTACCTGGGATTCTGTTGGTTAAGTATTTCAGAATCCCCCAAAAGAAAGACCTAAATTCGCTGTCAGGTCATACTTACCACCACCGAGAGGCTTAAACCAGCCTAATCACACCCCCTGAAATAAAAACTTTACTGTTCAATTGAACTTTTTTTAAAGCTCAGTAAAAATTTCATTTTCTTTTCATTCACTTTGGCGTGATTTACATTGAATTTTATTTATCTAATATTTAACCCTACTTTAACATTACTTAATCTTTAAATTTTAATTCATTTCCATTGGAAAAGAATCTTAAAAATTATAATGAATTTTTTTTTTCAAATTTTAAATCAATTAAAGTGCAAACAAAAGACATGTATGCAAATCGAAATTTGAGAAAGCAATACAAACAACATTAATAGAATTTATTAAGGGAAAATTTAATTTATTTCACTTTATTGATGATTACAAAAATTTATAGTGCATGGGAATCAAATAGTCAAATATAACTTTTTTAATAGTTTTGTATATGTGACTATTTAATTAGTCAATAATGACTATTTTGAATAGTTATCCTGGTTTTAACTATTAAAATAGTTTTTTTTTTTTTCTTTGAGTGACACCAAATCAACAAAATTATGTATTATTTTCAGTATAAAGAAATGTTAAGCCCTGTGGACATGAAAACGACCAACGAATGAGCGAATGAACGAAAAAATGACATTTTATGTGTTTCTAAATCAGTTTTATAACAAAAACCTAGTTAAAATTTAAATTTTTGAAAAAAGTTGCATTTTAATTTCTAAAGTCTAGTACTAACATGTTAACGAAAAAATACCATCGGGTAGTTATGTTAAGGTCAAAATAATAAAAATCCAAATGAAAAATTTAAGAAAAAACATAAGAAAATAAGTTTTAAAACAAAAACCATGAAAATTAATTTAAGTTCAAGATTTCTTAAAATAGTGAGGCGGCTTAGCAACAAAATCGTGCACTTTGTGATAAAAGCATTAAATTTATATCATTGGTAGTACTCAATATAAGAGTTATTATGAGATGTTGGGCCACCTTGTATTCCATCCAGGAGGGTGGATACAAGACCTTTTCTGTGTTGCACCCGCATTGTTGCATATCATAGTATAGCTAATGAAACCTTTTTATTAATATAATACATGATTTCGAGGTAATTTTTAACCCCGGATCGAATAAAACCAATAGCCTGGCAAGTCCTTTAAAGAACTTAA
This sequence comes from Episyrphus balteatus, assembly GCF_945859705.1. Lineage (NCBI taxonomy): Eukaryota > Metazoa > Arthropoda > Insecta > Diptera > Syrphidae > Episyrphus > Episyrphus balteatus. The sequence goes on from NC_079134.1 coordinate 38,977,560, forward strand.
ATAAATAAAAACTTTTTCGGAGCTTTATCTTTTTGTTCTTTTCTTAACCACAATAGCTCAGAAAAAGTTTTTACTTCATTTGAATTAATTTTGTATTAAAAAATTATTTTTTTTTTTAATTTACTGTCTATTTTGTTTTTTAATAACCTACTTTCAGTAGTCTTTGTCATGAAAAAAGTTATTTTTTTAAGAAATAAACTGGGCTTTTATTATAAACGAACAAAATTAATACTCATTTACTTGTTTTTTTTTTTAATAAAATGATATGGAAGTGAATAAAACAACTTTAAAAAAACGAAGAAAATTGGCTTTGATGCAAAATTGCGGAGAAAAAAAAGTTTTCGAACAGACTTAAACTGTAATAAATTCTTGATTGGTTGTAAAAGAAATCTTTCAAATCAGACGTAGTTTGGCAAACATGAGCCCAGTTAAGGAAAAAAAAAAGCAAAAATCATAAAAACGGGGTGAAAACGAGAAAATTAGCTCTTAATTTTTAAACTCTTTCCTTTTTAGAATTTTTGCAAGCTTAAATGTGCAATGGTATTAAATTAATACAATTCTATGTAAAATTTTTTTATTTTAATACCACTGCGCATTAAAGCTTGCAAAAATTCTAAAAAGGTGGTCAACTCTAAGGATTTTTTAACGCTTACCTGATCTTCCATATTGGTCTGCAGCTCCAGTCTCCTGTTTTTTTTTTTTGTTTTTAGTTTTATAATTTTATTAAGTTTTTAAAAGCAATTTAAGTTTTTTACAATTTTTGTTTTATTTGATATTTATTTCAATTTTATAAAAATGTGTACTTTATATTTTTTGCACAAATTAAATGCACCACTGCACGATAGAACGATAGTTTTATGAATGAAATAAAATCACCAAAGACAAAGAGAAAGACAAAGAACTAACGGAATATTTTTATAACTGTTAAATTTTACGACGCCAAGCCATGGCAGTCACATCGCGTTGCTATGGAGTCGAATGACTATGTTTATATGGACGGATTGAAAAATCATTCAAACCGAGTCGATGTTCCGATCCACGCCGTATCTATATGATTATGCAAGATCGAAAAGTCGAATTCAAATAAAATAGCTGCGTTCAGTGTTGCCGGAGAGAAATATTAGAAGGTAGTACGGCAGAAAAGAAAGGGGAGTATTTTGAACAAAATAGGAGTACAGCCATTTTTTTGTCTTGACATTTTTTTTTAGTTTTATTTTTAATAAAATATATTAAGTTAAACATAAAAAACAAAACATAAATAAATAAATTATTAATTCAAATAACAAAAGTAATAAAATATCTGTCTTATGGTAGATAGCTTAATTTATAGTAATATTATTTTTTTAGAATAAAAATTAGGAACTTAGATATTGTAATCAGAAGATATGTATTAAATACATTAAATAGAAGTGGTTTTGCAAAAATCAAGGTATTTTGACCTAAGTATAAAATGATATAAGAAAAAAACAAATATTATTTTTGATACGCTTTTAAAAGTTGTTTTGAAGGATTCCATTTGTGGCAATCAACTCTATTTAACAATTCCTTGCAACTCATAATTGCATTTATTATATTTACTTCCAATCTGTTTCGTTTTTTATCTTTGATGATAGAGTTGGGAAAAAACTCGTTCTGCCGCTGCGCTGCTGTGCGGAAGACTTTATAAAGCACTAACAAAATCCTTTGTCAGAGGGAAAAGTGTTTCATTAAGAGCATTTAAAAAAAAAAAATATTTCTGACCAAAATTCTTCTATTTCTAATGAATTCGAAACCATAGTTTGGCTAAGTAGTGTTCGCCATTCCATGTCGAGGTTTTCAATTTCATTTTCGTTAATCAAATCGGGAATGGAAGAAATTATTGAAGTTGCACTTTCTGCTAAATTTAAAGGGTCAATGCCTTGAATATGTTTCAGAATTTCGTCATCAAAATCGATTCGCTGTGAAATTTGAGCACACAGGGTCTTATAATATTCTCGGCAAACACCTTTAAACTCAATTATTTCATTTATTTCAATTTTGTTTGTTTTAATAAAAAGTTCAGCTTTAGCCCCAACGTATACAGAGTTAATATTTTTTAAATTAATGTCAGAAAAATTCGGATTAGAGAGAAACTCGTCGCTTAACACATCCGATTTGATAAAATTTTGTAAAATAGTTTTATAGAACGTTTTTACGTATAGCAAAAATTTATGAATCCGGACGGACTGAGTTTGAAATTCTAAGTTTAGCTGCTTAGTCAACTGGAGAACATAGGACAGAAATAATAAATACAATTTTGTGGTATCATTTAGTTCTTCTTGAATCTTGTGAACAAGATCTAGATTGTTGTCAGAAGATTCAAAAAAAATCTCCAAAAAATAATGTAATAATAATGTAAAAATGTTCTAGCGTTCTTGCCACAACCTGTTCAAGAGCTAACCACCTAGTAAAAATTCCCTTTGAAGGTAAAAGTGCTGCCAAATTTGCATTAAATTTAAAGTAAATTAAATTTATTTAGGCTGACATTACACTTTGCTACAAGTGTAAAATATTTTATGTCATTAAAAAAAAAATAGGAGTACGAATGTGAAAGGCGGAGTACGGGAGTACGGAGGTGCTGAAAGTAGCACAATACTCCTATGGGAGTACTTTCGGCAACACTGGCTGCGTTCCTTAAATTACTTAAATTGCTTTCAACTACTATTTCTCTATTCTCTGCTTTAGATACTAAGCAGTAGATAAATGTTCACAAAGCAACTTAGCAAATTTGTACATTTATTGTGTGGGAGTGTTTTAGATTTACCTTATGGTAAAGCAAAATCTCACTCATAGATTAGTAAAATTTGTTAGATATTCACCGAAATCGTAAAAATATTTTTAACTAGAATCTTAAAGTAAGAACAATAATAAATTTTTTTCAGTTGGAAGTATATTTTACTTAACGTAAAGTAAATTTTGCTCTAGATAAAGTAGGCTATTGATTATGTCGAAAAAAACAGGGTAATAAGGAACTAAGACGTTCACGGGTTTTTATTGCAGGAATCGTTCAATGGGTTATAAAAGAAGATAAAACCGCGGAGTGCTATTAAATGAGAGGGTGGAAACTGAAGATAGGGGTGCAAAAGCCCCCTTTTTGTATTTTTCAATATACCTCGTAAAACAAGCAAAATTTTGATATATTGCACATAAAACTTTTTGTAGAGAATTAAATTTCCTATTGGAATAATGTTTTTTAAAGATTGAAAAAAAAAAATTTCCATACTAAAATAGTCGAAACAATCATAAAAATATATCAAAAAAATCGATTTTTTGAGTTTTTTTGCTTTTTTACTTGTAAGTTTTTTTTGGGTTGAGATAGACATAAACGTTGCTCCAAAGAAAAAAAGAAGATTAAATTTCCTTCAAAATGCTGTACTCACTAAATTTTTTCATTGAAAATTAACCGAAGTATGGCCATTTTAATCTAGCTTTTTTTTCGCATTTTTAGTTTTACTCAAGTAAAACAGAAACATTTGAGGGGAAAGTACGACAACTTAAGCACCAAGAACTGATAATGAGATTTTGTAGAGGGGTTAAATACAATCATTGTTTACTATGGGAGGGGGGGGGGGGGTCAATGTCCCCCGTTTTGGCGGGAGGGGCAATTTTCTAAAAAAAATACTTAAAATAAAAAAAAATTATTAAAAAAACAACGGCACACTTACAGTTTTGATTGATACTTTTTTCAAAAGCTAGAATTATAAACTTAATATTAATTTTAAAATGAAGGTATTTTAATCAATTGTTTCACCTCAAAATCGTATAAAAAGACAAAAACAAACCAAAAATTGCCATTTTTATAATGAATCTTTACAATTTAGAAGAAAGTCCTAGTTAATTTTTTAATATTAATATTTTTGTAAAGCAACGAAATACTCCCTAGGAGCATTTTTATAATGCTAATAATTTTTATTTTAACTGTCATTAAATCCAGAATTTATACCATAATGTAATTATTGCAGACCACCGTTTATCAATGAAGTGTTCGAATTCACTCCACGCTCTTTTTCTATTTTACATTTTGAAAAAAAAAAAGAAAAATCAAGAGTGCTTTTGCATGAGTGTTTTTTTTCTTTTCGGGTAGCAACTGGCAAAAAGGGAAACAGTGGAATCAAATATTTCATAGCATAACTAACAAAAGGCGTTATATTTAGAGTTAATGTATCATTTAACTCGCTGTCTGTCTTGTCTTGCTTATGATATGTATAACAAAATTATAAAGAAATATTTCAAGCATAGATATTTTAATTGTTTCATAGTCTTCAATGTACTCATTTTTGCACTTGTTTTTGGTGAAGCGTCCTGAGCACCATCTTCATAAAATAAAGATAGCATACAAAAAAGGTAACACATCCGGTATTTCGTTACAATTTTGCAGCAAAGATAACTTTTAAATATTCAAGGACTGATTTTTTATTTCATTCAAGAACGATGCCAATTATACTTGCCCATGACCAATCTGTGGTTACTTCGTTACCACATTTCATCGTTACTATGTTACTTGAGCTCCATAAACTTTTAGTTCAAACATTGCAGTGTTTCTAAGGAATGCACAAATTGGAGGATATTGGCAAGATCAGTGTCCATTTTATTTATTATCATTAATAGTGCTGGGTTTTGCGTGCTGTACATTTTTCTTTTCTTTTTTTTAATCTTGTAATTGGTAAAACCAAAAGTTCCCTATTTTATTTATGTAGACTTTGTAGTAGACCAATTTTCAATTTTAATTTAAGCTCTGCAATAATTTAGGTGTTGAAAATAGAAGTTTTTTTCCCACAAAAAATGTATATTATTTTAAATTATACTTCTTTTCGTAGTATGGCTCTACCCATAGATTTCATCCAGGATATTCTGAATCATATTTATAACCTAATCAATATTGATACATTTTGTCTTTGTCCTTTACCAAGTCGATGATATTTTATTAGTCAGTCGCTTAAGAAATTAAATTAAAATATTTTACTATCAAATCGATTAATATTATTCTAACACAAGTCACCTAATAATATTAAGCTACAAAAGCATTAAAATTACTCTAATTGATTAATTGATAACAAAGTTATTCTATTATTTTTAACACTTTCACTTCTATAAATGTCCCATTTCCCTCCAGTTTTACATTACTTAATGGAGTATGTAGTTCGTTTAGCAAAGCCATGTTAATTCATAGAGGAATTCTTCTCCAAATACACTTGTTCAGCATTTTGGGGCTACTTCCGGTTGCTCATAACAGAGGCCACCTAGAACTTTTATCAAATAATTGGAAGCAAAAGACGACTCTTCTTTTGTTTACAACAATCAATGTGGTTTTGTTTTTCTGTGCTATAATCATTTCAATTCTTCCATATTGGATCGCTACTAGCGAAGAGTCTGATATACTTTACACAACTCACAATGAGACTCGTATAACGTACGAATTGTTTGCCAATGTTGTATCTGCCTCAACCCAAATCGCGGCTAATATTAGTTTATTTGTTTGTCGGAAAAAACATTTGAATATTATCAAAACTCTAATTCAATTGGAAAACCAATACGTGAAGTGTTTCTTCGAAGTGTCACATGTTCGTCGAACAATTTCAAAATTGTTTACCTTGTTTATTGTAACGTGTTGTATTTTTGTGTTCAATTTTATGATTGAAGTATACGGAAAGCCAGTTATTGATTCTGCTTATGTTGCTGCACATACAATTTACATTCTACAAGTGATTGCCTTTGGATTAATTTCAACATTCTATGCGTCATTGATAGTGATTGCTAAAAGAACCATAATATGTATAAATAATCGCATAGAAATCGATTTGACACTCAATCGTCTGAACGATGAATTTAAAAAAATGCTTAAAGATCGAATGACAATAGTTTGTTTGTGTCAATTTGAAATAAGTACTTTGTTTGGCATACCTATGCTTTTTCTTTTGACAGCTGTATTATTTTTTGCACCGTCTGTTCCTTTTTTTCTAATTTCTGTGTGGAAATTCACACCATCGACGGTAAAGGATATTTCATTGTTGATTTTGCATGGATTTATTCCATGGATACTACCATCAATTGTGTTTTGTGTGCTAATACTTAGTCAGGATATAAATTTAGAGGTGAGTTTTTTTCTTGTTGTAAATAGTAGGTAATGATTTTTTTTAATATTTAAGATTTAAAAAGAATGATTTTGTACCACAGTACAAAGTAATATACCTTACCTATTCCGAGTTTTCTTCTTTTTTTTTTCAAGTTCGAGAAGGTTGTTAAAATCGAAGCTTAAAGGAGAGGAACTGTCACTTTTCTGTGATTCTTATTGGTCTTGTTTACTTGCTCTATAGGCACGGTGACCACATTTTTAAATTTCAAATAATGATCTTAAACAAAAAGTTAACCTGGTTTCTAAAAGCTGCGTTCCTTTCAAAAAAATTTATCTTACTGCTAAGTACTTAAAACTACTTTGAACTACTTTTGCTGTATTGAAAAAGTAGTTCAAAGCAGGTTTAATTACTTAGCAGTAGATAAATATTCCCAAAGCAACGCGGCTACAGTTACTCAATGAAAAAAATCAATTATGTACACGGTGGGCAGGAAGCATCGATAGGTTGCACAAAAATTTCGACAAAAACTGCAAGTTGGGTTGTATTTGATGATGATTATACGTGCAAAATCCGTTGGAATTGAAATCCTAGCTGCTCCTTTTCAAAAGTTATTCATATTTTTGTATTTCTAATCGGGACAATTTAGAATAAAAATCAAAAGTTCTTAGGCGACAAGAATTGATAACGGTATTTTGTAGAGGAGTTTTTAAATCAAATTATTGCAATTAACGAAAGTCAAAATATTAAAAAAAAAATAATAAAATAATATAAAGAACGTAACCCTACAAATGTAGCAACCCCATTCAAATGAATACAACACTGACAAAAATCTTCTTTGAACAAAACAGTATAACTTTTTATGCACTAGAAAGCTAAGCTATACGCCATATTTTAGATAATACTCCCTTCTATCTAAAAAAAGGCTATAAAATACATCCGAGTACTTGTCTACATTTGCGAGGTGGCACCCCACATTTTTTAGATAGAAGAGAGTCTAAGCTAAACATGATGTATTTTATAGCCTTTAACTCTATCAAATATTATACACTTTGGCCAAAAAACTAGTGGTTTTTGCGTTTTTTAGCATTATAGTAGGGTTGCCAAGTACTTGTTTGCATTCGCGAGGTGGCACCCGACATTTTTTTTAGATAGAAGGGAGTCTTAGCTGAACATGATGTATTTTATAGCCTTTAAATCTATCAAATATTATACACTTTGGCCAAAAAACAAGTGATTTTTGCGTTTTTTAGCATTTGAGTAGGGTTGCCGAGTACTTGTCTACATTTGCGAGGTGGCACCCGACATTTTTTAGATAGAAGAGAGTCTAAGCTAAACATGATGTATTTTATAGCCTTTAACTCTATCAAATATTATACACTTTGGCCAAAAAACTAGTGGTTTTTGGGTTTTTTAGCATTATAGTAGGGTTGCCAAGTACTTGTTTGCATTCGCGAGGTGGCACCCGACATTTTTTTAGATAGAAGGGAGTCTTAGCTGAACATGATGTATTTTATAGCCTTTAACTCTATCAAATATTATACACTTTGGCCAAAAAACAAGTGATTTTTGCGTTTTTTAGCATTTGAGTAGGGTTGCCGAGTACTTGTCTGCATTTGCGAGGTGGCACCCGACATTTTTTAGATAGAAGAGAGTCTAAGCTAAACAGGATGTATTTTATAGCCTTTAACTCTATCAAATATTATACACTTTGGCCAAAAAACAAGTGATTTTTGCGTTTTTTAGCATTTGAGTAGGGTTGCCGAGTACTTGTCTGCATTTGCGAGGTGGCACCCGACATTTTTTAGATAGAAGGGAGTCTTAGCTGAACATGATGTATTTTTTAGCCTTTAACTCTATCAAATATTATACACTTTAGCCAAAAAAACAAATGGTTTTTGCGTTTTTTAGCATTTTAGTACGGTTGCCGAGTACTTGTTTGCATTTGCGAGGTGGCACCCGACATTTTTTAGATAGAAGGGAGTATTATCTAAAATATGGCGTATAGTTTAGCTTTCTAGTGCATAAAAAGTTATACTGTTTTGTTCAAAGAAGATTTTTGTCAGTGTTGTATTCATTTGAATGGGGTTGCCACATTTGTAGGGTTACGTTCTTTATATTTTTTTTTAATATTTTGACTTTCGTTTGGCATTTAAATAAAATTTGTATCTGGCCAAATAACAAAGATATGAATGTATTAGTTGTGTGACAATTTTTCCTTTCAAATAGGGTTGCCACATGGAAGTTCCCATTTTAGAAGTGGCAACCCTATTTTTTTATTTTCAGTATCAACTTATCTTTCATTTGACACCAATTTTAACCTATAACCTTATGAGCTAAGTAACTCGACGGTCGCCGCTTGGACTATAAATTTAAATATGAAATAAATCAATGAAATAAACTGCCTCAATTAATTTATAATCAAATTCTGAAAATTATATGGTTCTGTGCCTTCTAGTTTTTGAGAAAATTGAATTGAAGAATTTAATTATCAGATTTGTATTTTTTAGCTGTTTTCGTGTTTACATAAACATAATGCTTGCAAGCAGTATGCCCCCTTGCAACCCCCTGCTTGGGCAAACTTTTATAGGATTTCGGAAGGGTGCGAGTTTGGGTGAAGGCAAATTTTCTTCAGAATTCTTCAGAATATAAGCGAAAATAGTTAAGAAAATGAAAATCTGATAAAAAGGTAATTTTCTTATTCATTATTATAATGCATAAAGAGAAATTACAAATAAAGAAAAACACAAACAAACATATTTAGGTTGGTTTTAATTTATCTTGTCCATTAAGAACCCATAAACTAAGTTTTTATCTAACGATTATATTTTCGCGTTAGTCCATTTAGGACCTTAATGTCATTCAGTACTTCGCAGAATGTCCAGCCCGAAAGACTTGTTTGTATACCTTCGATTTGCCAAATTCACCGGCATTCTTCCTGCCACATACAACAAAAATTCCAATCAACTTGTCGCGAATAAAGCTGATACATTAATTTCAAAAATTGTTGCATTCATAGTGTTTGCAGCAACGATAATAACATTTGATAGTTATATTTTCTTTGGAAAATACTTTTTTAAAACTCATTTTGGTGGAAGCTCTACAAATAAAACAGCAATGACGGGACAGATGGTTATAAATACCTTGGCAAAGTTTTTATCCATGATTGTGATATATTTCAATGGACAAAAAAATGTGAAGATATTAAACGAAATTTTGAGAATCTTGGAATTTTTTAAAGCTTTCAAACTAAAAGTACTCTTTCGTGTAACATTTCGAACATTAATGTTGTTAAACACCTTTATCGCAATCGATGCACTTTTTGTAATACCTATACGAGCATTGATTCAGAATCGTGAACCACTTAAGTGGCTTATGATATCAGTGAATACAATTTACATAAACATACTTTTAATTTTTATTACTTGTCTGGTTATTCTAATTCGAATAATTTTTGAAATAATAAATTTTGAACTCGAGTCCTTGGTTCACGTGAAAAATGCACAAGACCTTCATCGCATTCGAAGTATTTTGAGGGAGCGGAGTAATTTGGTGAAGTTGTGCATTTTTGATTTTAGTACAGTATTCGGTGTACCAATGCTTATTTTGACAATTCATAATTTTTTAGTTCTAATTACAATACCTTTTCTAATGCTTATTATTTTGAATGATGTCCAATTGCAAGGAGCATTGCAAATTGCAGTTTTCTTGAATGGAAGTTTAAGTTTGTCCTTGCCACTGATATTTTTCTTTTCCATGGGACTGGTTGTAAACACAATTTATGAAGAGGTAAGTACCTTCAGCTTTCGAAGCGGCCGGCCGGGGGGTTTAAATTGTCAGAGAATGCTGCCAGTCGGTGCTCAAGAGACGTAATTGTATCAGTTATCAATCTATAACCTATCATTTTCATAGCTCGATTTTGTATTCTATACAAGAAATTCATCAAGGTAATAAGAGCACTTGCCCAGACATGAGAATTATTATACTCGACAAATGTATGCCTTATAATTTACTGATTGATCAGATGCAGAGCAAAATGTTTTGCATCTTCGGACGAAACCTCCCAACTAACATTAACATGTTAAACTTTAGTAAGGTTGTTGTTGTTGGGCATAAAAAAAGCAGAACGTTATACAAGTTGGACCCTTTATAACAATGTACTTTTAAGAAGATTTGAGATTCGACAGATTGTTTCGGGAGAGCTTGTATAGCTCTTTAATACAAGTCTTATCGAAATTATAGAAACAAAAATTAAAAAAAAAAAAACGAATTTTCTTTTTCAATTGCTTTTGATTTGATTAATTATCATCAAGAATTTTATCTTTTAGGGCCAATTTTTCAATAGTCAAATAAACCTCAGATAGAGCTCATTCCTAGTAATAAAAGTTTTTTTTATATTGACTTTTATTCTTCTGATAGTCTAACTGACGATTGAAAAATCAGGGCTTAATGTGAAATCATACATCATATTAGACATTTAAAAAAAAAAAAATGTCCGAGCTAGATTATTCAATGTCAAAACCAAAAAAAAAATGTCCGAGCTAGATTATTTAATTTCAAAACCAAAAAACAAATACAAAACTTTTTAATTACTGTTAAGCTTCTATAATTTTATTAATAGAGGCTTAACCGAAAAACAAGCTTTTTTCGGTTAAGTGCCAATTTTTCAACAGTCAGTTAAACAGTCAGTTAGTACTTATTCTCCTGATAGAGAAAAAATCATTTTTTCAACAGGCAGATATAGCTTATTCCTATGAATAAAACTATCTGCTTCTTTCAGAGACGAATAAAAATTATTCTAAGGAATAATATCAATAAAAATACTGTGTCAATTGTCAAAGCTGCTTTGAAATAATTTTGACAAGGAATACAGAGGAACACAAGAAAACAAAAACAATTATAAATAAAAAAGACGTTTAGTTTTGAATATTATTTAATTTGACAATTTTTTTTTTGTTATTCTGTAGAATAAATTATTTTTGATTAAAAAATTCAATGATGTTATCCGATTGTTTATGAGCCTAATAAATTTATTCGTCGAACAGTTAACTGACTGTTTATTAGAAGATGGAAAAATCGGCTCTAAGTCTCTTTAACAGTATTTAAACATCTTTTTAGAAGTTGCTAAACAAGTTCGAACTGCTATAAGCAATTAAATTCTGAAGCAAACTGTATACAAGCTCTATTAAAAGCAATACCTGCGAGATTTCAACTCATCGACTACAAAAGCACACATTTTTTCGAAAGAAGAGCTTGATGTCAAACTCTATCAAAAGCCTTTGAAATATAAAGTGCAACAATCTAACTTTCTTAAATTTATCGGAGCGTATTCTCTAGCACTCTTAGCAAAAAATAGTTCATTAAACGCATCGACAAAAGCTGCGTTCAATTAGAAATGCGCACTGAATGTTTTTTTTATCTGCTAACATTTAATTAATGGGACTTTTTTTCTAATCCATGATATTATATTGTAAAATTCCAATAAATTCCGAACTTTTTCATTTAATTTACTTAGTCGATCGATATCATTACTCTTAAATAGTAATAATTTCGAAAAGTACTATGCCTATGTTGTTGTTGTGTTCATTAACATTATTGGTTTATTACCCTTTCGCTTATTCGTTAACTTCCTCCAGTTCTTAATTAGTTAATGCAAATTTCGTTTATCAAAGTCATGTTTATTCATAAAGGATTTCTTTTACAAATAAAGTTTGTAAACTTTTTAGGACTACTTCCGATGACAAAAAATAACTATTGGAAACAAAAGATGGACTTGCTTAATTCCATTGTGGTCTGATACTAAGCTTTCACCAACACATCAATAACATACGAATTGATGGCCAATATTTTATCTGCAATAGTTCAAATCGCGGCTAATGTAACCTTATTTTGTGGTCGGGAAAAACATTTTAAAATTGTCAATACCCTAATTCGATTGGAAAATGAGTACCTACGTGAATTGTTTTTTTGAAGTCCAATACCTTTAGAAAACAATTATGAAACTTTTTCTATTGTTTATAACAACGAGTAGTATTTTTACAATCAATATTGTAATTATGTTCTTTCAAAAGCCAGATAGAGGTTTAAGTTATATTATTTCGAATACAATCTATATTTTCCAAGCAATTTCTTTGGGAATATTTTCGGCATTCTACACGTCACTCATAATGATTGTGAGAAAAACATTTGATTATATCAACAATCGTTTGGAAAGTGGTTTGAAAAGTTGCCTTGTCAATCAGAAACTTGGGAAAATCCTAGCTCATCGGAAATAATAATAATTAACATGTGTTAATTTAAAATAAGTACTTTGTTTGGTTTACCATTGCTTTTTTATTTGACAAGTGTATTATATCATTCCCTGACTGGTCCTTTTTATGTATTTTCCGTGTGGAGATTTACACCACCAACATTTCAAGATATTGTGTGGTTGATTTTTCATGGATGTATTGCCTGGATTTTACCACCAATCGCATTTTGTGCTTTAATTTTTAGTCATGATATGAGGGTTGAGGTAAGTACCTAAGAACGATATGCAATGTAAAGCAATTTAGTAGTAAGGACAATTTTCTCACCAACTCCTCCTTAATATTGAATTCGGGGCGCGGCCTCTGGAAATAAGACCTCGGCTTGTTGACGGTCTGTCTTCGGTATTCGGTCCCGTTGAATGGGCTTATTCTTTACCTCTCGAGTCGTGGGGTACTGTTGTGAAGCCGGGATCGTTATGCATTATCTGATTACACTGGTCAACAAAATTAAACTTTTTTTTTGTTACAGAAACCAAGGTATACTTTTCTATAGGATTTTGGTGTGCTGAGCTCGAATCCGAAGTCAAAAAATTCTATCACATCACGTTTTTGAGATAATTCCGTTAGAAAATCGAAAACGCCGCTTTTTACCAGTTTTCGAGATTATTTCTTAGCTTTTGGTTATTCGTTTTAAATAAATTTGTAACGGTTTCTAATAAGACTAAATCTTGTCTTTCTCAATCCGTTTAAATCTTTTAAATATCTCTTTTCTTCTTTGAGAAATCTGAAATTGAAATCTACGTGTTTGGTATATCTCATGTTTATTTGCTTTTAATAGTGAATCTCGAAATGTTCTTTGCCAATTGCTTTCAAATTTTGACACAACGTTTCATTTACATTCCAGTAAGTTCTTATTTTGTTTTTAACAAGAAAAAAATTATATTTTTCTCACTAATAATTATTTAGAATAACTATCTGACACGGTCACGCTTTGATGTTTCTCACCGCGATTCACCACCTTCGCAAATATAAAAACTTTCAAGATTCTAAATGGAACGTTGTGTCAAAATTTGAAAGCGATTTGCAAAGAATATCGGGAGTATATTTCTCCGTGAAGTGGTCAATCGCTGAAAAGAGAACTCTTACTTAATACACGAGTTCTCCTATATTGGGTTTCCAAGTCCTTTTACTCAAGTAAGATAATTTTCCGTTTTTTTGAAGATCTTTAAAAAAACATTGTATTTTTTTTTAGCTTAATGCATAGGCCTGTTCACTGTGATTTCACATCTATAAACATCTATAAACCAAAACTTGTTTCGGGGCTTTCATCCGAAAATATTTGCTTCCGAATGAAGGAGTAAACAAAATATTTCGATTGCAAATAATTCAGCAACCCGAAATCCTAGAAACTCTTGGTTTTCAGTTATGAATAGAGCCTAAAGAGACCTTTCTTTTGATGTCACATTCGATGGATTTGGGGAAAATCTTTGAAAATTCCGTTTTTTTAGACAAGGGTTACCCCTTGGATAATTTATCGAAAAATCTTTTAGGGCCAATTTTTCAATAGTCAGTTAAACAGTCAGTTAGTACTTATTTCTAAGAATAAAGAAAAAAACAATTTTTTAACAAGCAGATATAGCTTATTCCTAAGAATAAAACTATCTGCTTCTTTCAGAGACGAATAAAAATTATTCTCAGGAATAATCTAAACAAAAATATTGTGTCAGTTGTCAAAGCTGTTTTGAAAGAATTTTGAAAAAAAATACAGTGGAACACAAGAAAACAAAAACAATCATGAATAAAAATGACGTTTAATTTTAAATATTTTTGAATTTGACATTTTTTTTTTTTGTTATTCTGTACAATAAATTATTCTTGATTGAAAAATTCAATGTTTTTATCTGATTGTTTATGAGCCTAATAACTTTATTCGCCGAACAGTTAACTGACTGTTTATTAGAAGATTGAAAAATTGGCTCTTAAAAAAAAGTTTGTAATTTTATTCCCTGAGTGCATAGGCCTGTTTACTGTGATATCATTATCATATATGTTAGCCAAAACTTGTTTCGGGACTTTGATCCCAAGATATCTGCTTCGAATGAGACTTTGGAAAAAAAATATCTCGATTGCAAAAAATTCAGCAACTCTAAATCCTAAAAACTTTTGGTTTCCAGTTATGAACAGAGCCTAAAGAGATCTTTCTTTTAATGTATCGTTCGATGCATTTGTAGAAAAACGCTTTAGAGTTGAGGTCAGTTGAACTTTAAAATTAAATTACAGTAAAACCCGGATAAGTACCTCACCTTAAATGCCCCATTTAGATAGGCACTAAAGCGGGTAAGGTACTTACAAGAACCCGCTTAAGTGCTCATAGGCACTTATCTCTATAATTATTTAATAATTAAAAAAAACATGTTTGATTACTAAAAACATAGTCTTCACAAAACAAAATTACTTTGAAAGTTTAAAATAGCTAACTAGTTAATTTCTACCTTTAGTAGAATTTTTGAATTTTAAAGCGGTTTAGAAAACGAAGTTTTTCTTGCAGTTCAAACTTGTTTCAAATGTGTACTTAAAAGAATTTTTTGCAAGTAAATTCAATTCTAAGTATTTGAAAAGCCAGGCAATTAAGCGGGGAAGGCAGTTAAGCGAAAGGTACTTAAAAGATTAATTTTATATGAAAAAATCCTTAAAATTTTGGTTCTTAAAAAACAAAGGCACTTATGCGGGTTAGGCACTTAAGCGAGAGGCACTTATCCGGGTTTTACTGTATATTCAATCGCTCCACTTAAAGTAAATTTTTATTTTTTTTTTATTATTTTTTCTCCGTTGTTCTTAATTTTTTATACATATTATTAAATTCTCCCCAACCTCTGGTTTTTTTTTGCACAACCTGAAATTATGTTCTTGAATTTTTTTTTTAGAGCAGCCAGAAAATTATAAATAATCTTCTGTTACTCGAGAATTTTTAAAATTAAATGCACATGGCAAATAAAATATATCTTCGTCTTAGAGCATCATTTATTAATGATGTCCAAGCGTACTTTTTTAACCTGTTTTTTGTTGGATCGTTAGGTTTTATAAGTTGCCATTCTTCAGCAGTTAATAAAAGATGAAATATTTCCAAATTCTCTCTTTCATCTTCCTTGTCTTTATAAGAAGAATCAGGGAAATGTTTGCTGATGTATTTGGTTCTGGTTGGTCTGAATAATAAATTTCTTTCGCAACTCTGTTAGGAACTTCAAATCAATGTTCTTTAAGCACTCTATGAAGATGTCCATTCTTATTACCCTTAATATAATTATAGCAAGTTATTGGTTTCCAAATGCCACTAAGATCCTTGCTCATTTCCTTCCCTATATCTGCTGATACAGGTGGGATATTGCTTTGGATATGAAATTGGTAATATGCATTGATATCACTTTTAAAATGTCCTTATTTTTAATGATAGATTTTCCACCAGCCATTTTTGTTTAAGAAAAATCATATACTCTTTACTTATCGGATTATATTTCTTTTCTGATTTTAATATGCAAAACAAAAACAAAGCCTTCATAAATTTAGAAAAAAAATGGTCCTATTAATAACTACATATAATAAAACTTTTATAAGAAGTCGAAAAAAGTTCATAAAATTTTTCTTCATGAAACTATTCGAGCAAAAAGAACTTCGGTGTATACGTTAAGTACACATAAACCATGTCAAAACTATTAAAGACAAAGGGTACGTTTAAACAGCTAACATAAAGCTATCGGATAGCTTTTTGTTTTTGTAAACAATGTTAAAAATTAGCAAAGGAACGAACCATTTTCTGTCAAAAAATAATATCTGAAGGTATCCGAAAATTTCTAGTATACCGAGTAATCGCTGATAAAAATTATGGACTTTTTTATTTTGATTGTTTTTCGCGCGATTATTCAGCTTGAAAATAATACAAATTCACAAAAAATAAAGTTAAATCGATTGTACAAGTAGTTTTTAAAGGTCTGTATTTTCGAAAACTGTTAATGGATTCCAATGTTTTGTTTTGTATTTAATTTATTGACTGTTCAAGATTATACATCAAATTTTTTGTTTTACAACATTTCAACATTTAAAAAAATAATGTTTTCTAAAAAGTCATTTCGTCAAAAGTGCCTCAGATACGGGTATCCCAGATAGGAGATAGCCTATCCGATAGGTGTTTGAACGTACCCAAATAGTCAAAGCTCTTTAAAAATGTCACAACATTGGCTCTTTTAATTTTGAACATGGCGATTTAAGAGGCTCCTTTAAAATCATAGCTTTTTACAGCAAAAATCTACCAAAGATGTGAACAGAGACAACCAATTTACATACAATTTTCATTTTTACGTACATTTCCAGTAAAACCCGGAAAAGTGCCTCTCGCTTAAGTGCCTAACCCGCTTAAGTACCTTTGTTTTTTTAGAACCAAAATTTTAAGGATTTTTTCACATAAAATTCATCTTTTAAGTACCTTTCGCTTAACTGCCTTCCCCGCTTAATTGCCTGGCTTTTCAAATACTTATAATTGAATTTACTTGCAAAAAATTCTTTTGAGTACACGTTTGAAACAAGTTTGAACTGTAAGAAAAATTTCGTTTCCTTAACCGCTTTAAAATTCTACTAAAGTTAGAAATTAACTAGGTAGCTATTTTAAACTTTCAAAGTAATTTTGTTTTGTGAAGATTATGTTTTTAGTAATCAAACATGTTTTTTTTTATTATTAAATAAATATAGAGATAACTGCCTATGAGCACTTAAGCGGGTTCTTGTAAGTACCTTACCCGCTTTAGTGCCTATCAAAATGGGACATTTAAGGTGAGGTACTTATCCGGGTTTTACTGTATTTCAAATATAATTTAATCCCCGCGAAAACCAGAATTGAGGACAAAATTAAAAACAAATAATTATACTTGCAGTCTAATAAGCAAAAGTTATCTGAAAATTAAAAAAAAAACTTAAAAAATCTCATACCACAAAAAATTGTTTGTGTGTTCTGGGACCATTTTTGAAAGCGGCTATTTTTGGCTCCAAGATTTTTCACAATCGGCTCCTTACCTAGTAGTAGAATCAGCGGGAATGGAAATTGGGCAACTTTATCGATTAAGAGCAGGCATAGGATCTTGCTCTCAGAAGAGTTTTCCCCGAAGCGGAAATTCATGAATGCTTTTTCCAATTCGCCCAAGCAATACGCAGAAATATTCAGTGATGCAAACAAGATACGGTGCAGACAGGAACTACTACAATTATTGTCTTTGAAAATTTGTGGCGTTGTGTTTTTGCGATACCAATGATTTATTGGATCGATATGAGATGTTGGCAAGAGGTGATAGAAAATTTTTATGACACACGAATTTTGAAAATACCCGTACTCCCACATTCTGGATTGAAATGTGAAATTGCAAGGACACAAGATCTTTCGTGAAGAAACAACGTTGTAGATTCTTGGCATATGGACATCTAAAGTGCGATTGAATTCAAACACCCCAATATTTATAAGCTCTTGGAAGGCCTTTTGAATGAGCTGAGCACTTTAGAATAAATATCATATACGAAAATCTCAGTGCTGGCGAGGTCATGTCCCTTCATTCGAGAGCCAAATCAAAATCTGGAAGGACTGCTAAGCCACTATGATGCCAAAACTCCACAGGAGTACCTGCGAGCGGTAGCATAATTTTTCACAGACTTTTTTAGGACTCCTTGCATACAAAATTGAGAGGAACGGGGAATTCAGATGCTAGAACCGACTTCGGAAAATTTTGTTGGCCGTTTAATTTTGTATGTGTCTAATAAATTATTTTTATGATAATGGCATATATTGATCATACCTAACTCATTATAAGGAGCAAGTAAATCCACCTAGTTTCCTTTTCACCATTCCAATTATTCCCCATCACTTTTGATTGCCATCTATTTGAAATATTGACTGAATTGAATATTTTCACTTATTCTATTGCAATATCATTCAGCAATCTAATAAAACCAACTAATTAATTAGAAACAACCCCAATAAACAAATATAAACAAATAAGGAATGGGAAGGAAATGCATGGATTTCAATTTCAGTACAAATAAAAATGTCCTTTCAGCAGGACTTTGAAAAGTTCCTTAAGTTAACTAAATATTCATGTGTTCTTTCAACAACATACGACCACAATTCAATGCAACTTTCTTTTACAAAAACTGACAAAATTCGCGATGCAATCAGTTTGTTCGTAATATTTTCATCACAAACTATTGTAGCCATTGTTTTCTACAGATTAACATTGAGAGATCAATTTGGGAAAAATGAAACCCATGACAAGGCTATTAGAGGTGAATGGATTATTGGTGGTTTGGGCAGACTTGTGATGATATTATCGATGTTTATAACTCGTAAAAGAAATTTGGAAATTCTACAAAAGATTTGTGAATTTATTCGTCAACTTCAAACGGATTTAAGCTGTAAAAGACTTCAAAAATATTATCGTATATTTTGTATTGTGATTTTTATGATAACAACAAATATGTGGTCTTTGATGATAACCAGAGAGCTCAATGGATTTTTAATGGCAATAGTTTTTGTAACTCAGGACTTACCCACCATTTATATGGGAGCATATCAATGCATGTTTACATGTATAATTATTTCAGTTGGTCATATTTTAAAAATTCAAAATAAAGAATTAAGCTGTTTAGGTGACAGAGGACGAAATAAAATTGCAGAAGACATTCGAGTGTTGGAGATTGTTGAAAAAAGAGCTTACTTAATAAAACTCTGTAGAAATGATGTCAGTCAAATTTATGGAAAGCATATGGTTATGTTAACAGTTCAAATTTTTACTTTAATGATAACATTGCCGGTTTTGTTTGAAGAAGGACTTCTTGAATGGGAAATTCCGGAATGGGAGAAAGTTTTTTTATTTATGAATGTGACTTTTTGTGGAGTTGCTGCAATTTTAACTGCGTACAGTTTGCCGTTTATTGCAAATGCTTTGGAAATTGAAGTAAGTAAGAAGAAAATTGTATAAAAGTGGGAAGCTTTTTGTAAACGCTTTTGGTAATAAGCTAGAACAGTTTCAAATGCCTCTTAACAAATACTAAGAGGAAACATTTTTTTTTGCATAGCCTTGCCGTCAGTGTTCCGCGTTTGTTGAACTCGGAACGTGTGGAAAAGTTGAGAAGTACCTATCTACAATCCTACATACTTTAATACCGTATACTTATGTAAATAACCTGTCCATCTATTTCTATACTTTTCAGTTATAAAATGATTTTTGTCTTCCACCATTTTAACAATTTTTATTTATATTTGCAGGCAAACAAAACAGCAAGGATTCTATTAAAAATGTCAAGGAGAGGCAATGGCATTGAAAAAATGGTTGGTAAAATGTTTAATTTTAATCCTACTAATAAGTTATTTAATGATTAAGGTTGACAAATTTCTGATAAAAAATATACAACAGAAACCAATTTTGACAGCATATGGATTTTTTCCACTGAATAAAAAAACTCTTTTTAAGGTAATAGTTTTTTTTTATTTGTTATCTTCTTTGTTGTTGAAATTTTTTAAAAAAGGCAAAAAAAAAAAAAAACAACTTTAATGTATTTAAAAAAAATACTTTTTTTTATATTACAGATATTTGCTGCAATTGTAACATACATGGTTATTCTTATTCAATTTAAAGATATGGAAAACACAAATAAGAAACTAATCAGTGATACAAAAACAACAACGGCATCAATAATATCTACATTTCCATCAGATACAAAATAAAATACAACTAATAATGTTTTTTTCTACCCAATTTTAACTATTTTTTACTTAGATTATAATTACCTATGAAAATGGAATATGGAAGTAAACTGTGTCCGGTTACAGATGTGATTTTTGTTTTAGTGTAGGTGTTCAAATCTTCAAAAGGCTCTATAAGGACCCTAAAACGCTTGCTTATAGAAATGGAATTCCTACATCTCTAAGTCTACGTCCTCCATCCGATCGCAACTATGTTCAATGGAAATTGTCCACATTCCATTTCCTTTTATCATACGTTACTTAAGGTTTACGTGGATAGATTTTAAAATATTTAAGCTAATTTTGCACTTGAGGCAAATAACCCTAAAATGGAAATTAATTTCCCGCCGTCCACTTTCGTTTTAGGCAAAAAACCCTAAACCGTCCGCTTACGCTTCAGGCAAAATTAATAGAGATAATACTCCCACCGTCAGCTACTGCTTCAGGCAAATTACCCTATAATGGAACTTAAGTCCCCGCCGTCAGCTTTCGCTTCAGACAAATAGCCTTTTGCTAATAAATGGAAATTAATTTCCCGCCGTCATCGTCAGCTTTTCGCTTCAGACAAATAGTTAATTCAAAAATTCCTTTTGAAAACGCCTTTATTGCACTTCACAATCTTCGGCTAATTTCAGGTCTTTATCTTTATATGCTTTTATAAAGAAAATCGGTAGCGAGATAGAAGACGGCGGGAAATTAATTTCATTTTAGGGTTATTTGCCTGAAGTGCAAACGGACGACGGGAATATTATTTCCATTAAAGTTTATACGAAATACTCTGTTAGTGGTGAGGTCAATTAATAATATTTGTAATAAAAATTGTAATTGATTAAAGAATTTTTAAAAATAAAAATATTTATTTTTTTTAAATAAAAATCTGTCTTTTGGTGTTAATTGGACTTTGACAACCGAGTTTTAGCTGCTTTCTTCGGGTTCACCTTAGCCCCGCTGAGTCCTACCCCAGCTGAAAAGAAAAAGTATCACAAATTGGCGCCCGAGCAGAGACCTTTAGGAAGTTCATCCAAACACCCACCGCCGACCGATTGGAACTTTCAAAAGGTACGACCGACCGACACCGATTACCGCTACTTGATAAACGTCCAGCGGCCAACGCTAACCAATCCACCGAACACCGCCCGCCATTTCACCAGCCACCGCCTACCAATTCACCGACCACCGCCCGCCAACCCACTGACTACCGCCTACCAATTCGCCGACTACCGCCCACCGCCAACATGACTGACAGCGACAACGAAACTAATGAAGAAAACATTTTCAAGAACCTGGGGTTCATATATTTCATGAAGAAACCTGAGCTGGTCGAGGCTCTGGCTTCTCAAAGCCTGGACACAGAAGGGACTATGAAAGTGCTACGAAAACGACTCAGCAACCATCTCAAAAAAGTTCGTTCGCATAGTTCGACCCAAAACCTCTGCGAGAAATGGGAAACCATAGTCGAGCAAAGAATCGATGCCGAGGAACCCTTTCCTACTTCTGCCAGTGCTCCTAAGCCAGACAAAGCCACCAGTACATTACATGTTCCAGACCCAGGATCAGTTCCACCACCGTTCATCCAGACCTCCTTCGTGTTACCTTCCTTGCCAACTCACTCGTCCGGAGTTAACCAGCCACCGATACATACGCCTAAGGCGTCCGACCCACAAAATCTGTCACTCCACCGACCAAACACCATTCATCTTCCGAATGCTGAGACAACTCCGCCGCACTCCAACCGTCTCACCCTAAGTTATGAAGCGGAGGTAATGAACACCGTCCGCAAATGGGGTCTCCGATTCGATTCGTCAGGGAATCCGTTAGAGTTTCTTGAACGTCTCACCGAATTAACGCGATGTTATAACATTTTATCCAAGGACATCATCAGAGCTTTACCCGAAATATTTCGAGGCAGCGCTTTAGAGTGGTTCCGTATCAAAGGGGACCAGTTTTCCACTTGGGAAAAATTCAGAGAAGCGTTTATTCGTCATTTTCTGCCCGCCCGATACCTACACAAGCTCGAAGAAGAAATATTGCGCAAACGCCAAGGGCCTCGAGAAAAGGCTAAAGATTACATTCTGTCAGCCCAATACTTGTTGCGCCAACACCCTCGAATGCCCATTTCTGAAAACATCGACCGCATATTCGACAATATGCGCCCCGAGTACCGGTATTATATCCGCCGCCGAGATTTCACCACCCTTGATGAGCTGGCTTTCTTAGCCGAAGAATTCGAATCCGTCAGGAACGATGAAAGGAATCTTCGTCCAGTTCCGAATCCAGCAACAGTACCACCGATTCCCCGAAGTCAACCAACAGTAACTCCCTACAACCGAGACACTCACTGTTGGAATTGTAAGCAACGTGGGCATCGCAAAGAGACATGCTATAGACCTTTTCGTCTATTCTGCTCGTTTTGCGGAGAAGATGGTCGTTTAACGAAAGACTGTAATTGCCATAGGAATTCAGTTTCCGTAATCACCGCATCACCCGTACGAGACCCTAGGACTTTCATTCCTATCAGAGTCGAAAGTGAAACTTAACAAGCTTTGGTGGATACTGGCTCTACGAGGACTTTTGTGGGCGCTGCCCTGAGACAAGAGTTTAAGGACTGGGACTTACCTCTGCGTACGCAAACCCGCCCGATCCATCTAGCAAACGGCGAGCCAATCATCGCAACAGAACATTATACCGCAACGTTTAAGTTAGGTGGCGCTACTTTAACTGGAGAGGTAACTTATTTACCCAGCCTAGACGAAGACGCTATTATAGGGGTCGACTTTTTGAACCAAGCCAACTTAAAGATATACCTGGGTGACGAGCTCATTGATGGTTAGAAAATAGCATCGGGAACCGAGCCAAGTCGTGTGTACTCCATGACGTCACATTTACCCGCAAAGCAGCAGAAGGACTTGCAAACGTTTTTAGACACCGAATTACCAAAGTTCGAGAACATCAAAGGTATCTCGAATGTCCCTCCGCACCGTATCCGCCTCAACTCAACCGAACCGTTTAAACAGCGGTATTACCTCCGAAGAAATAGACGACTTATCGAAAACAGGGAAGATTAGCCCTTCGAAGAGCCCGCATAGCTCCCCTATTGTTTTAGTAAGAAAGAAAGTAGGATCATGGAGAGTCTGTGTCGACTTTCGTCGACTCAACGAAGTTTCATGTAAGGATGCGTACTCTCTGCCTTTCATAGTATCCATTTTGGACAAGCTGCGAGAAGCAAAGTTCATAACCACTATAGATCTGAAACAAGGCTACTGGCAAATAGCGCTAGCTGCCGCCCTTACACCGTTTCACCGTACCAGGAAGGGGATTGTTCGAGTGGAATGTAATGCCGTGTGGGTTACATTCAGCAGGCGCAACTTTTCAGAGGGCTATGGAATCATTGTTTGGAACTGATATAAACGATTACGTACTCGTATACCTAGATGACATCATCGTCATTAGCAAAACATTTGAAGAACACATTCAACACTTGACGGAAGTATTCAACAAACTCCGTTCCGCCAACCTGAAGATAAATGCCGAAAAATGTAGTTTCTGTTGCAGCAGTCTCAAATACTTGGGGCATGTTGTAAGCCAGGAAGGGATACACACAGATCCTGATAAAATATCGGCAGTGTTACAGTTAAAAACCCCTTTTAAAGATTTTTCTTCCGTAGCCGCCCCACTGACAAGATTGCTTAAGAATAACGTGAAGTGGCATTGGGGCCCCGAACAACAAATGGCGTTCGACTTATTAAAAACCAGGCTCACCGAAGCGCCCGTCCTAGCATGCCCAGATTTTGGTTTACCGTTTACATTGCAAACGGGTGCTAGTAATTTTGGTCTAGGAATAGTGTTAACGCAGAATTTCGATGGTAACGAAAGGGTAATAGCGTACGCCAGCCGAACCCTCACCGACCAAGAGCAGATTACGCGGTCACAGAAAAAGAGTGTCTCGTCATAGTATGGTGGATCAGGAAAATGAGGCCATACCTCGAGGGGTATCACTTTAATGTCATAACCGATCACCATTCTTTGAAATGGTTACATTCTTTAGAGAATCCGTCAGGCAGGTTGGCAAGATGGGCTTTGGAACTGCAGCAGTTCGATTTTGAGATCCAGTATCGTAAAGGGGCACTGAACGTCGTAGCCGATGCATTATCTCGTGACCCCCTCCCTATCACTGAAACAAACAGATTAGCCGCCGCCATGGATTTCAAGATCGATTGGCTACAAAAGAAATTCGCCCAAGTGAAGAAAGACCCCGCAAAGCACTCAGACTATAAGATCGAAAGAAGTCAACTATACCTCCGATTTACCAACAACCAACCGTTGGCGGCTCCACAATAATACGATTGGAAACTTTGCGTCCCAATCTCCGACCGCGCCCAAATTTTACACGAGAATCATGATGTCGTCACAGCCGGCCATTTAGGAGTCGCCAAAACCACATTCCGCATGGCAAAGCATTACTATTGGCTCGGGATGTTCCGCGACATCAGTAAATACGTCCGAAAATGCCAAGTTTGCAATAGGTATAAAGCGTCGCAGCAAAAACCCACCGGACTTATGTTTACGAAGCCAGCGGAGCAGCCTTGGGAGATTGTTTGTGCCGATTTCGTCGGTCCGCTCCCGAGATCCATTAAAGGTAACACTATGTTACTTGTGATGACGGATAAGTTCAGCAAATGGGTTGAAGCTACTCCATTAAGAGCCGCAACTACGTCAGCCCTGATAAATGCAGTACGTGAACATATTGTGAATCGATTTGGAGTTCCTCGGGTGTTTCTTTCCGACAATGGAGCCCAGTTCACAAGCCGCCAGTTCCAAGACTTTCTTAGTGAGCTAGGAATCCAACATCGACTCACTGCACCCTACACTCCACAGAATTTACATTCGCTATAAACACTAGCCGTCACGACTCCACCGGATTTACCCCGGCCCTGCTCAACTTTGGACGAGAGCTTCGAGGACCAAATGAGTTCCGACACCCACCGCCGACCGATGTTCCAACCGAAGACGTAAACAGCAGACAGGAGCGCATCCGAACTTTGTACGAGCTTGTTCGTATAAATTTACAACGAGCCAGCCAAACGCAAGCAAAATCATACAACCTACGAAGACGCCCTTGGTGTCCCAGTATAGGAGAGAGCGTGTATAAAAAAGTGAGAGTTTTATCTTCCGCCGTGAATTATTTTGCCGAAAAGTTGGCACCCAAATACGATGGGCCCTATGAGGTCGTAAAAATTATTTCTCCCGTCCTCGTCGTCTTAAAATTATTGGGCAAAAATAAGAAAGGAAACACTCTTCGAGCACACTTGAGAGATCTCAAAGGTTTTCCTCCTGAGGCGAAAAATATAGAGAACCATACTAGTGCCGCTGTCGGGCGTGAGCAGCAGCCCTCGTTGGGATTGGAGCTAATAAAACCGATTGTCCTCAACCAGCTAAATTCACAAAGTAACCCTGAGGCAGAAAATATAAAAAGCCATACTATCGCCGCCGTCATACAGGAGTTCTTATTAGAGCAGCAGCAGCCGTTGGGATTGGATTTAATCAAACAGTTGTCATCAACCATCCAAATTCACAAAATAATTTTTCCAAGACGTTATATACACCTTAGCCGAGCCAACGCAAATTAATCAGCAGGAGGCAGACGAAACAATGAACTCCGCCGTCCGCCGTCCAAATCCTCAAATCATGGATACTGAAGTTCAAGAAGCTGCACAGCAAAACCCTACCCCCCGATTTAACCGTTTGTCAGCCCCCGAACGAGTGGTGAGCCCCGTTCCTACCAAATACGAACCATGGGTTAGACAATCCACAACCCCACGTAGAGTGATGGCACCAACTCGGGACGCTGAGGGACGACCGTGTACGTCGTTACAACCTGCGAGACTAATAAGTCATAGGATAACTCACGATCGAGAAGCCACGATGCCCATACCTCCGCGCCCTAAGCCTGCCGTAACGATGGAATTGGTGCGAGCACAACGAGAAGCAGCCCAGGAGTTGTGGCTAAATCGGCCCCCAGCAACCGCAACGCCAAAGTCAGTAGCTGGACAGCCAAGTACTTCCTCGAACGCACGTTGTGCACCAACCCAGGAAGCAGCCACCATCGTACCACGACATCATGCTTTGGCCGCCGTTCGCGGCCATAACAAGGCAACGGGAGCAAAAACCCGCAAAAACCCGATTTCTCCGCCGGTCGAAAGATCTTCCACTACCTCAACTTCAACAAACGCCGCCAACATACAGCAGTCTGGAGTCAACCCAGCACCAGTTAAACATCATTATGACCCGTTCGTGGGAATACGTGTAAGAGGACCAAGAGTACGTCGTATGTTCTCAATCATCCGACAATGGGGAAAGATCACCGTACGGGTGAATAAGGAATAAACTATAGCCAACCTTAGATTTAAGGTAGGGTGTCCATTTGGGACCTTACTAAAAATAGTAGGGGAGCCCAGGAAGGGATTTCGCGCGTTACTCGAGCGCGTCAGAAAATCATATGGGGAGAAAGCTTGTACTTAGTAATGTACTCCTACCAAATATAAAAGCTTGATACAGTGGTCTGTGTTGTGGGCAGCCCGTCAGATTAGTAAAAAAAAATCGATCCTCGGAAATACTCGAGCGCGTCAGATTAAGAAATGGTAGGTTAAGTACGTCCAGAAAAGTGTATATTTCAATAATCTGACAATTTGAGTGAGGCATAAGAAAATGGCGGAGGCACGAAGTTGTAAAAAAAAAACGTCACCTCGAAATACTCGAGCGCGATTAATTTTTTTTTTATTCTGAAGGGAATTTTATCAGGAACACGAAAAACATATAATCTGACGGTTTTCATGGGGCAATATAGCCAAAATTATCGATAAAGCATAAAGGTACAGTAAAAAAAAAATACAATTTTTTGGTTCATAATGCCGAGTTTTTAAGGTTTTTGTCGAAATATCTTAATTTTTTTATCTAATTTACCTACACTTATTATGTGGATACAGATTGACATAAAAAAATCATACAGAATTCATTAAAGTTGATAAAAAATAACGTGCCAAAGGGAATAAGCCCCAAAAGACGTTTTATATGGAATTCACTATCGGAAAATTTCCAAACCGGTCCAACACTCAAATTTGTGTATCGAGGAATAACGTGACATTCTTAACTTTATAGCAAAAGCCCCATCTTTAATAAATATAGCAGCTCCGATCGTCTGGTCATTACGTAATGTTCTTAGATTCGGGGTATTCTTTCGTTAACCAGACGAGCAAAACTTATGACTTTAATTACGTTTACTTTTTAATAATAATTTATCATTCGAAGGAAAGATTATTAATCATATGTGTATATAATACCATAGCCTATTTTTGCTAATTTTGAAAATCTCCATTTCGCGATTTGACCTTGAAATCGCGACAAGCGGACATGAGATTTTTCTAGACTTTTGAGATATGTTATAGAATGGTAAAAGGAAGATATTGAGCAAAAAAAATTTCTACTAACATTCATTCCGAGATTTCCCCCTTTTTTCTCCTTATTTTACTGTATTATGTATATCAAGTAAGTATCATAACCATTTTTGCTTACAGAAACACGAGATGACGACAAAGTTATTATCAATATTAAATTATTGATTTACCTTTGTATATAATATGTATATAATATAAATTTTGTGTAACATCCAGTAGGTATAATAACCAGAAGAAACGAAAATATTGTTTTATATTCAAAAACTGTCTAATTTTTTTTTTCAAATTGTCAGATTAGCAATACACCTTAACATAATTGTCAGATTATCATTTAGGGTGACTCTGACATCGAGCTGAACCTACAGTAGAAAAATCTGACGCGCTCGAGTAACTTAAGTTAACAATTTTTTTTTACATTTTCAAAAATAATTTATAAGTGTAGGCCACGTCCAAATCGTCAGTTATTCAAATTGAACACTATTTGGAGTTTACTGAACGTACCCTCTCAAAATCTGACACGCTCGAATAACTTTTTTTTTTTTATTTTTTCTACCGCTTTTTGTAGCCACCCACCACTGTCTTATCGTCAGATTAATATATATCGGTTATCACAAAGCCAATGCGAGTATACCCTATTAATATCTGACGCGCTCGAGTATTTCAATGCGACAGTTTTTTTTTACATTTAATTAACGTGTTTATAAGCTCTTATCCCCACTTAAATGGAAAACTTCCATATACTTTTTTTCGTTTTAGAACCTAATCTTCGCAATCTAATAGGTCCCCATGGCGCTCGAGTAACTGCAAATTTAGCATCTCGGGCTCCCCTACTAAAAGGATTTTACTCTCGAACCTTTAAAAAAAGAAGACTTAAAAGAAAAAAAAGAGAACAAAAAGAACGTAACATAAGCAGTACAAATTTATTTTTCCTAAACAGTTACTTATAAGTAGTGGATCTAGGACACAAGGTTATACTTATCAAACAGGATTCACGTTAAAAATGACCAAAAATTTGTTTTTTTTTTCAAAGAAGAATGCCTCCATATTCTCAGTTAATGTAAATCCTTTTGAATGGATGTTTAACTTCTCTAGAGAAGTAAACTTTGGAATAACTTCACAAGTCTCTTTTTTGGAATATTTGGTTTTTAAAAAAACTTAACATAAACCCAAACCTCGCCTCCACGCAATATCTATTCGCGAGTGGAGTCGAGGAGGGTACTAATTAGTATATATTTGCATAAATATATTCTAAGTTAAAATTTTAAAATATTAAGATCGAAAACGAAAAACAGAACATCTCTTTTGAATTTAAATGCGATGAACACTTTACCTTTACTGTGAGTGGGCCTGGGCAGAGTTGAAACAAATTTAAAGGTAGGAGACAGATAATCGTAACAATCTTAAAAAACTATGGACGAAAATGAAAAAGATACTTAAAAGAAGACTTTTGAAAAATAGAGAACAAAAAAAGAATTTTATGAAAAAAGAGAGTGTAAAAAAGATCAGACTTGAAAAAGAGAACATGTTCTCTTTAAAAGAGATGTTCTGGAAACCCTAATTTAAGGGCAAGAGCAAGGATATTCCTGTGGAATACTAAAAATAAAGATAACCAACCATTTTTTTTTTTCCAACGAATGAGATTTTGTTTTTTTACTTGCGATATAGGTACTATAGGGCAAGTTTAGGATTCGTAAAAAAAATCGAACTCGAGATAACAATTTTACATGACATTACGATGATGGAGAATGCCAAAAAAGTGGGTCCGGCAATTCTGTCTGTCTGTCTGTCTGTCTGTCTGTCTGTCTGTCTGTCCGTCTGTCTCTATCTGGAGCTGCAGCCTAAACGAGTGAAGTGATTTTTTCAAACTTGTTAGTTAGCAGTTTTTGGTGATTCCCTAGAGGGGAAATTGAAATTTTTTTTTTATGACCAAAACTAACGGTACCTGCCATATAACGGAAATAGAAAAGTTAATTTTTTTCAAAAACGGCTCTAACGATTTTGATTAAAATTTTTGTGTGTAATACTACACATAAGGGCCAACTTTTTAAATAAAAAAAATATTTTTTGTACCGTTATTAACGGTACCTGTCATAGAACGGTTTTTTTCGTTTCTGAATATCTCGTACAAAATTAACCCGATTTAAATGAAAATTTTTATACAAAAGTGTGTAAGTAAAGATAATATTAAAATTTTAGAAAATTTTCAAAAAACGCATTTTTGGTTTTTTAAAAAATATTTCAAAATTTTTTTTTGAAAAATCAATTTTTTGAAAACGGATCAATGAAAAATTTTGAAATTTAGTTTTTATGTGTAAATTAATTATTTCTTCAAAATGGCATACCAACTTTTTTTTTGAAAAATGTTAAAAAAAATTTATATATAAAAAATTATTTTTTTAAAAAACGGCTCCTACAATTTTCAAAATTTTTTTTCTAAAAATACCTTTTTATACGAGAAATAAAATGGCATATTTGTTTTTTTTTTTAAGATATTTTAAAACGGTGTTTTATTAATTATAAAAACAGATTTAATTTTTTTATACTACTTATGAAATTTCTTCAAAATATCGAATTTTAAATTTCTTGAATAAAAAGCTTTAACATTATAGTTACTTTAAGCATAAGAGCAAGTACGTGCGACCCCAGTCGTGCAATTTATTTTATACTACTTATGAAATTTCTTCAAAATATCAAATTTTAAATTTCTTGAATAAAAAGCTTTAACATTAGTTACTTTAAGCATAAGAGCAAGTACGTGCGACCCCAGTCGTGCAATTTATTTTTTATGAATTAATTTTTTTTGTTACGTTTGAATTAAAGTTTTTTTTAATTTTTTAATTATTTAAGCTGTTGTAATTTTTTTTAAAATTGATATCTGAGGTTTATCTGACTATGGAAAAATTGGCCCTAAAAGAAAAAACTATAGGTAATCGGCCCTAGCGAGGTAATCCGTCGAAGCGGAAATTCTCCGATTTCATACGAATTATGCTTCGAGGTGTGTTTGCGACAGGTAAAAACTGTCCGATTAGTATGAAGTCGCACAAAATCCGCTCCGACGGATTACCACGCTAGGGCCGAATAAAAAAAAATTCAAAATTCCTTTTTGTTGCTCATTTGTTTACTATAAACTAAATAAGTAATTTAATAGTAACATATAAGAGCTACCTTTTTTAGTTACATACTATTTATGTTGATATATTTTTAAAACTACAATTTGTCTACTTTTCTTGTGACTTTAAAATCTCTTAAGATAAGATGTAACGGGTGTGATGTTACAAAACCGATTCAGTTTAATTCGGTGTATCATTTAATTTCCTTAACATTCTTACATTACTTGTCATATTACAGAAGGAGGTTTGACTTTTATTTGGTGTTTTTCAACTGCCAAAACATTAATTAAGAGTTAAAAAAAATCCCGAGGACAAGTCAAATTCTACAAAAAAAACCTTACATCCATCTACAACCTAGCTTCTTCTGAAACAAACAGGAATATTCACCAAAATCCTAGGGGTCTTCATTAAGATTCAAATCTCTTCTCTTTTTCATAAAGTCCATTAAAGTTCCATCATAACATCACATTCAAAAACCTAGGCCACGTTCGCATTATCATTTTGTTTCAAAAACATTGTTCGTTTTCCGTTTCTGTTTTAAAAAAAATTCTAAATACTGAACAAATAATGAACAGCTTTTGAAATAATGAACTAATGAACATTATTACATTTTTTAATACAAAATTATTCATAATGAACATTTACTTCAAATAATGAACATTTCATTATTTTAATGAACGGATGGTCACCGTAGGTCTTTTTTCTGGATTTTCCGTTTTGTTTCTGGGTTTTAAAAATTCAGTATAGTGCACAAGAATGGGTATGGTTTGTTTCGCTTTTCTTATTTCGGTTTTTGGTCGTTTCGTCTTAGTCGATTCGCTATTTTATTGTTTCGTATTTTTGTTGTTTAGTTTTTTATTTATTTCGTTTTTCCTTATTTCGACAAACTTATACTCCGTTTTCTTATGACTTCGTTTTTAGTTTATTTTGTTATTGATTACTTCGTTTTTTCATTATTTCGTTTTGGAATTAAGTCGCCTTTAGTTCACTTGGACTTTTATTATTTCGCCACCAATTGTTTCGCCCATTTTTTTGTGGACGTTAATAGCCTAAGGGCGTTAAAATTCGCGCGAATTTTAACGCCCTTAGGCTATTAACATCCACCAAAAAATGGCGAAACAAATGGTGGCGAATAATTCGCGTCATTTTTAGTGCCTGTTAATTTAAAAATGCTTAAAAAATAAAAAAACAACGAATTCGTTGCAATTTAAGGTAACAGATGTCTTATATTAAAACGATTTGCTTATCTTTAATCCAAAAGTCTTCAAAACAATCCACAAAACTGAAGACAGAATAACCAGATGCCAAAATAAACTAAAAGCGAAATGAACCTTGGCGAAACAACTCATTGGACTTGTAATGAAAATGCGAAATAAATAAAAATCAAGAAGACACAAGGCGAAGTTATAGTTGGGCGAAGTGATCGAAATACGAAGTAAACGAAAAACCAAATAAAGGATGGCGAAATAATCAAAAATAATTGTGTCAAAAATAGGCACCCCACAAGAATATATATGGTGAATGTAGATGCCCATGCCATAAAAACAGCAGCTCTCTATAGAGAAAGATATCCCAGTTTTCGTCACAGAAACTATCGGGTCTTTACAAGAGTTCATGATGGTTGTTACTCGAAAAGGAGATTATCTGGAAATTTTGTAGGTATGCTATAGTTCTCAATGAAATCAGAAGAACATTTTTCAGTGTACTGCAATTTCAATTAAAGAGTTTTTGCCGACAAATGTTAGCGAAGATCGGTGAATACTCGCAGTTTTTTAATAAAACTTTGTGGAACGATGAGTTCACGTTTAAAACGAATGGCTATATAAATCTGTATAATTCTGCTTCTGCTCTTCAAAACCCAAATATGGCGAAATAA
Organism: Episyrphus balteatus; assembly: GCF_945859705.1. Lineage (NCBI taxonomy): Eukaryota > Metazoa > Arthropoda > Insecta > Diptera > Syrphidae > Episyrphus > Episyrphus balteatus. The sequence goes on from NC_079134.1 coordinate 39,010,111, forward strand.
TAAACTGGCATACTAAATGGTAAAATAATTGAACCCCTTGAATTGCCAGGGAACCCAAATAGCCCAGTCATTTTAGTCATTTTTAAGCCCAATCTGCGGAAAAATTCCTACTGGGCTGAATTTTGGTATACAGCTTAATGACGGCTTTGTTATGAAGATGTGAAAAATCGACATTGATATCGTGTCCGCGTTAAGAGTTATAGGGGTCAAAAGGTCACAAAAACTGGTTTTTCACGATTTTCAGCAAAACGGTAAGTCTTATCAAAAAATTTTCAATGCAAGAATTGTAGACCAGATTATTATATATAAAAAGTGTCATGACACTTTTTTTCCTAAGACCCACCGTTTCTTAGGTATAACGATTCAAAAAGTTGAAGTTTAGTTGTAATCGTCATAATCCTATTCCTGAAAAAAAACTCCTAACTGAAAAGTTCCTGAAATTTCATTATTTTTTTAGCTTGAATTTCGTTCCTCAACTGTTAAGAATATGGGGAAACCAAAAAAAAAATGGAAATTTTCGATATTTTTCCGATTGGGGCCCTTTTCCCGAAACCATTTCCCTGGGAATTTTTGTTTAGAATATGTCTGAAAATATACAGGGTGTGCAATAGAGAATGGACAACCCTAAAACGGCTTATAGCTACACTTATGATTGTTCTAAAAACAGATAGAAAAAAGTTCTATCGCAACCAGTTCATAAAATATGGACTTTTTTTCGTTCAGTGTATTTTAAATTTTATCATCTTATGTTTTCGTTCACTATAAACCACGAATGAATGAATTTTATTTATTTCTTTTTTTATAATTTTCTACAATAATTGGATGACTACATAAACACTTTAAAAATTTCATAGCTATTGCACATTTTCGTAAAAAAAATTTTGAAATCTGTTTTTTGATGCAAAATGTAAAAAAAGTATTTTATGAAAAATTTTAAACACCTGTGGTATAAAATAAATCTATAGAAACCTAGGTGGCCATCTTTCTTAAAAATATTCTCCTTATTTTGAATTTATTTAAATATTTCTTTGTAAGAATAAAACAAATCAGTTGCTGTTTGACACTTCTCACTCGTTTGCTCTACCTCAAAAGTAGGAGCAGAAAAACTTGAACTAATCTGTGCTGGAAAACTTCATGAAACACAAAATGACAGTTTGTAGAACAGTTAAGGGTAAGGTTTCCCTTCATGAAACACACAAACCTGTACTTTTCGGATCTTTTCTGTGCCGATCAGATTCATTAAACAGACCTAATGTCAAAGAAAAAACTTCAATCAATATCAAAGAAAAACAAAATACTGCATAAATATAACAAAAATAAATAAAAAACTATAATTGCATAACTTGAAAAAACTATTATGCAATAGATTTAACGCGGCACGGCACACAGTGCGGCGACTAGTGGAAAAAAATCAAAAAAAAAAAGAATTTGCCAAAAATGTGAAGCAAAAGTATGCCAAATTCAAGGTAATAAGTCTGAATGAATAAATCGACAGTTAATTTATGATAAAGTTCAATTTTCTGTTGTCAGAGATCCTCAGAAGATCAATAAAAAAAAAAAACAAACAATTAGAGTAAGATTTGTAGTTATCGGTTAAAAGACCATTTACTGAAGAAAAAAGGAATTTTGCTAGGTTCACATTCAGGAGAGAAAATATAATTATTCTAACTGCATATTTTTTTTTCTACATGTAAATTTAAATTTTTTTGAGAGTCCAAATCAAAGCTTCTTTGTTCGTGGTAAGTACTAACTTTGATAAGCCATATATTGTGAGAGGGGTCAGATGGGAAAAAAGTGTTTTTATTTAAAGAAAGAAAACAATTATATCTTTTAAAAAAAGTAAGTTTTGTCTGCAGAAACTTGCGCTTTCTCTTGCAACAAGTGTTTGTTTACGAGTATTTTTTACATAATGTGTTCAGCTAGAGAGCTTTTGGATGTTTGTTTTTCCAACCCAACAGCCCGATTGCGTGGTGTTTTGCAGCTAATGAAGTCAAAACTAAATATGCAATCAAATTTAGAGCCTGAAAATCAAGTAATCTTAGCAAAACACTTGTTTTTTTATTTTTTTTACCGAATTCCCATACATACAAGTTCCTGGATTGAATCATGTATACAAAAGTAGGTGTGGCAGGGGGCGAATAGGGTCGACACTATTTTGTATTTTTGAACTCGCCTAGATAATCAAATTTCTTCAATTTTATTCAAATTGTGCAAGCCGTTTTCTAGATATAAGTATGCACACTCAGAAGTGGGCTTGGCAGGGGGCGTGGAAACTTCGCTAAAGTTTGTAAAACGTGTTGTTATTACATTTAAAAACAATTTTTTTTCCAAACTCAACTTATTTTTAAAAATTTGATTTTTTTCCAACATCTCCATACAATAAACGCACTGTGCGGCAGTCCCTGAGTGAATTCTCTTTGTATTAGGTGTCTTTTCTTAATTAAATTTTGGCGATATTCAACCCTTTAGGTTCTTCTTCCCTTAAAAAAGATAAATTTTATTGAAAACAAAAAAACATATTTACAAAAAATACCAATAATAACTTAAATTTTTCGCACTTTATAATAATTTTCTTTTATAAACTATTTGTGCTTGTTTCGTACCTACTCATAAAAAAGTTAGGTAATCATTTTTGATTAACTTTTTTCATTGTCTTTCATTTCCGATTGTGAATAGTACATTATTTTGATTATTACAAACGTTTCATAGTCCGACACGTATAATATGTAATGTATTCTCTTTATTAATTGCTTGATAATTTATTAAAACACATCTATTGAACCAAAAAACTTAACATCCTTTCATGTAATTACTCGACGAATTTTGTCAATATTATCATGTCTTTATTGCAAGACTTCAGAAGATACCTCTGTTTGGTCAAGTTTTTTGGTGTTGTCTCTACAACCTACGACCGCAATTCATTGCAACTCATTGTCACAAAGTTCGATACAATTCGTGAAAAATTAATTTATTTATTTATAATTGGTTCAGCTTTAACTGCATCGCTATCGTTTATTCGTAATAATCTTAGCACTGATTATGTGATCATTGACGAAATTCACGGAAACGTTATTAAAGTGCAATTTATTTTAGGTGGGATATCAAGGTTAACAGTGATGACTTGGACATACATTAAACGTCATAGGAATCTCGACATTGTAAAAAAGATATTCAGTTTAATCGTAATTTTGACAAAAAACACAAACTACCAATGCAAAAGTCTGCGTTATAGTTATTTTATATCGGTTCTGGTCATATTCTTCCTTACTGCAAGCTTTTGTTTTGTTCTCTTGACCAGAGCATCAACGATATTTATATTTATTTTAATGTTTATCAGCTCAGCTTATCCAAATGGATTTATATTTGCTTATCAATGCTTTTTCACATGTTTGGTGATTTCTCTACGAAATATTTTACAAATACTCAATAGTGAATTAAAGTGTTTGATGGATTGTGAAATTCTGGACAAGATGCGAATTGCAGAGGTCCTGGGGAGAAGGTCCGATCTAAATGCATTGATAGTGAATGATATCAGTCAAGTTTATGGCATTGTAATTGCCATGATTGGTTTTGAACTTTGTTTTTTCATAATATCAATACCAGTTTTACTTCAAGAATCGCTGTCGAGATGGAAAGGTTCAGCTTTGAATCAAATTTTTGTTGCTTTGAATGTTATTGTGGGCGGAATTGTACCGATACTTGTTTTATATTGTATGCCACTTTTGTATAATACATTAGAGTTGGAGGTTAGTATTTATACACTTATAAAATATAAAAATAAATACTTTTAAAGGTAAAACATGAAAGTTGGTGGAACCTAATTTTGTCATTACTTTGGAAAAAAAAAACAAATCTTGAAAATTTCGGCGTTTAATTTAAGTCTTGGAATACACACACAAAAATTGTGAAAGTCCTTCAAAGAAAGTTTGGTTTTCCCCCACTAAATCTAGAAATATTGTGAAATTATCCGAAGCTATTCCATCCACATCCTGACCAATTAGTTATTTATAAAGCCTGGTACGCAGCTCGCGCTAAATTTTAGCCGAGATAAAATTCCCATACAAGTAATCGATAATTTGTATGGGATCCATTTAAGCTCAGATAAAATTTTTCGATAATTTGTATGGGAGCTAAAATTTAGCGCGAGCTGCGTACCAGGCTTGAAAGGATAAAGTATATAAACGCAATGAAAAGGAATTGCACCGATGGCGGATTAAAAAAAAAAAAACTACTTCGAAGCAGATTTTTGAACTACATAGTACATATAGATATGTACATTGTACCTATTACTTTATTTACCTTTAAGTTTTCAAAAACAAAACTCGCGTCAAATTTCACTGAAAATAAAACTGCTGAAATTAGAAGATAGGTAGGCAGAAACTGGTTTCATTACTACCGTGTAGCAGGGTTCCCAGGTTTTCAAAATAAAAGTCCCCTTTTTTTTAACACCAAAACGTTTATTTTTCCCCTTTTTCGTAAAAAAATACCCCTTTTTTCCAGAAAGAAATGCAAATATTTATTTTTTTTAATTTTTTTATTTAAATCTTTTTTAAACATATTAATTTTGCTAATAATTTATTCATAAAAATAAAAACTTTATAATGGACACAAGTAAATAAAAAAAAATTAACAAAAATGAAGCTCAAAATACATATTTCATTTTCAAACTAAAAACAGTCAAAATAACATTTATGAAGTATGGAACTACTTCATAAATTTTATTTTGAGGGTTAATCTAAAATATCAGTGCTAATTTAATAAAATATGGATATTATTTTCTGTATTTAATGTATTTTTGTAAATCATATAGTAGTTATGCCGATTAAGGCATGCTTTTTTAATAACGATGTCTTAGAAATGTATAAGTGTTTTTTTTTTACTTTTATTTTTTTTTTACTGCCGCGGCTGCTGGCTGTAAATTTCGTTTGATATACCCAAAAAAGTACAGATTCCCTTAATGAAATATTTTGAGGAGTGATTTAAAAAATGGAAGCACCCTAGTTTTTAGTAGAGCTGTCAAATTAAAAAATCCACTTAGCGTGGAATACGATAGTTTATTTCGAAATAAAGTTTTATTAAAATTGATTCCATTGTTCAAAGATTGTGTCTAACGTTTTTGAAAGGTTAAATTTTTCCCCTTTTAGATATTGTTTCCCCTTTTTTATCCCCGTCCCCTATTTTATCCCTTTCGTCCAAGAAAATCGGCAAAAATGGTGATTTTCCCCTCAACCTGGGAACCCTGCCGTGTAGGCCCAGATAAAATTTTATTAATGTCGGGATAACAGGTCCCAACAGTCGGTACAAACCGGGACAGCAAAAGAATACATGAAATCGAAAAAAATAAAAAGAATTAGGTATGTGATTACCAGGGATAGGATGTTGTGGAATTTGCCTTTTTTTCTTGCTCAATCGTACGACATTATAACTTAAAAACAAACATGTTTCACATCCCCCTCGTTCCAAATATATGTATTTTATTTTGCCTTTTTTTGCCTTTTCTTTCGTTATTGCCTTTTTTTGCCTTTTCTCTTGTTATTGCCTTTTTTTGCCTTTTCCTATGTTTTTTATCTTTTTAGCGTCTTTAAAGTAATGCCTACACACAAAACACTCAAATATACAAACAAAAAGCTAAGAGCCATTTCCTGAATCGAAACTTAAATAATTTATGTTGAACATAAACTCTTATTCCCTACTTTTTCCTCTGCGTAATCTGTCAAATAAGGTTTGTGTAGAACTAAAATGCTTAGGTAAGTTTCGATTCAGAAAACGGGTCTAACTTACTCACTACATTACTTACTCAATAGTTACCCCACACAAACAAAATTTAAGTGAAAAGATCTACCTATATGCAACTTGTTTGTCTGCTATTGCTACCATTTATTGTCTTCTACGTTCTATTGCGCGGCCGACAACCGACACGTATCAGGGTTCTAAAGCTAACTTACTCAATTTACAATACTCCATTGAAGAAGTTCTCCAGATTCTGGACATATTCAAGAGAGATTTAGAAGCTGCGAAAGGGGCAGTCGCAAAAGATGTTTTTGAGAAGTACAGATCAATTTTTTGGTAAATAAGGGACTCGAGAGAGTTGAACAAATAAATTGCGTAATACATAGGAACACAAATCAAGAGCTCCCGGCAAATGTTGAAGTGAGTTATGTCGAGTGCTTTAATTGGGGTCCATTCGTCTCAACAGATGTAGAGAGATCTTTTAGCTCCTTTAAAGCACTCTTAAGGGACAATCGCAGGCGCTTGTTAACTGAAAATTTAAAAAAAAACTCTTGATTGTTCAAAATTACTGCAATTAATTTTTATATTTCATGCTTTCTCTCAATAAATGCCTTTTTATGCCTTTTTGGGAGTTTTATTTTGCCTTTTTTTAAGTTTTTAGGTCCACAAGATCCTATCCCTGGTGATTACAAACTTTTCCATGCATACGACTTACTTCTAAATTTTTGTGGACTTCTTGCAAAAGTACCTATGAGTTGGTTAAAATTCCATTTTTTTTTCTTCGTCTGAAAAAAAAAAATTTCATCCATAAAATAAAATCACATTTATCGCAGATACTCGCTTAAAAACTGTCTATTGATAGACCTTTTAAAATTAATGTACAAAGCCCCAATTTATGATTTCAACAGTGTTTTCGAGTTTTGTAGAATGAACGAATTCGACCTAAAATTTTTTTTAAAATTTAATTTTTTACTTTAAGTCTGCATTAAAATAAATTGTTTTAAAAGTTGTTTTTATCTGAAATGGTGAAAATTTAGAAAACCTAAGCTTTTGACATTTACAGAACTCAATTTTCTGAACTCTTATCGTGCTTATTAATACCAACATATAATAAAATATCTTAAAAACATGTTTCTTATAAATGACTATTAAAATTCCTTAAAAAAATTAAAAAAGTTAGAATATATTTTAATTGTGAATGTTTCTCATCTCACTTAGATACCATAACATAAGTGACTATTAAATTCTCTTATGTGAGAAACAAATAAAATCATTTTCATCCATTAAGAAGTCTCATATTTTTCTCCCTAAAGTTTTCGAACAAAGAGAAAGACTGATTAAGAAACGGAATGTCGCACAGGCGGTATTTTGGTCTAAAACCTGGCCAAAAATGGGCACATTTTTTACATCAAATAAGTACCAAATGACTAAAAAGTTATTTAGAAGGAAAATTTTTCATTTTCTTGGTACAGTAAACCCCACTTAAGTGCTTACCTCCCGATTAGCCGTGAAATAAAATTGTTAAAAATCAAAAAATGCACGTACAGTCCTGTGATATAACATTTTTTAAAGCTAGTAATTTATTCTTTGTTTTGTTTTTCGACTCAAGTTGTTTCATTAAGTAGTTTTTGAGAAATTAAGTTTTAAAGATGAAATTTAGAAAAAAAAATTTTTTCGTGAATTAATTGATTCCGTACGAAATTTAGCAATATCATGGACTCTTTTTTAATCATTATTTAATAACCTGGTAGTTTTAAGTCAAATACTAAAGAATACATTCTAATAAATAACAAAGTTCCTACAAAAAAAAAAACTAAAACATACTTTTTTCCTGGGAAAGCCTATTTTTTTTTATTTGCATTATAATTTTTTATTTGCATTTTTTTTAATTTTGACCTGAATGCATTATACGATTATACCTCAAGAATATTTTGTCAAAATTTTAGGACTATTGGAGCCAAATTGACCAAGTTATGAGTATTTGAATATTACGAATGTTTTATTCCAGAGTTCAAAAATTTAAATCGTTCTCCCCACAACTAAAATTTTCAAAACCTCATAACTTCAAAACTGGGCTCAAAGATCAATATCCGTCCTACTACAGGTAAAAGTTTAGCGAGTTAAAAAGGATAAATAGTAGTCCAAGTACAAGTACTGGAATAGTAGCTGGACGAACGGCAAATATTTCTGGGGTTTTAGTTATAGTTATGTATAGTTAACTTAATGTTGAGTAATTTAGAATAGATTAGGATATTTGTCTAAAGGAAACAAAAAAAAAAATGGTGTTAAAAAAAAACACATCAGTTCTCATTAATTTTTTTCAACTGCTGAAGCATTTTATGTACCTCACAAACATTAAGCAACTAAAGCCTTAAATGCAATTGTCTCCTGGTGAATAGTTCACTTTAAAAATTATCATTAGTTTTTTTTTTTATTGTGTCTTTTCTTTATCAAATATCTCCTTACGTTTTTCCACTTGATTAAATTAATTGACAAAAAAAAGGTTAATTTCAAATATCGATCATTAAAAGCTATTAACTTTCAGTTCCAATCGAGATGTCAGTAAAGCAATACTATCAAAAATACTTAAAGCTAAGTAAATTAGCTTGTGTCCTTTCGACAACTTACAATGCAAAATCATCGAAGTTTTGCATCACAAAAGCCGATGATATTCGTGATAAAAGTGCATTTATATTCGTCCTGTTGATACACTCACTGACGGCTTTCACATTTTATAAAATTACATTGAAGGATCATTACGGAATTGACCAAACTGGAGACAAAGCTGTACGGATGCAGTGGATTGTCGGCTCATTGTCAAGATTCCTTATGATGCTATGGATATTTTTTAATCGCAAAAGAACTTTAAACATTGTTCAGAAAACATTTAAATTGACTCAGAACTCAGAAAATAATGACCAATACAAAAAACTTCGTTTTTACTATTTTCTCTCTTTGGTTTTAACTATTTTAACTGCCGCAAGTTTGTGGTGTGTATTGATAACAAGACTTCTAAATGGATACTTAATTGCTATAAGCATTATATCACAGTTTTTGTCAAATTTATATATTTGTGTTTATCAATCGGTGATAACATGTTCAATTGTTTCTTTTCGTAATGTATTCGAAAATTTTAATGAAGAATTAATTTGTGTAATGAAAAATTGTAATAAGAGATTTTTGGACAATCATCATCGCTTTATTGTGACAGAGATCATCAATGAAAGACATAATGTGATAGATTTATGTAAAAATGATGCTAGCCAAATTTATGGGACACACATGGTTTTATTTACAGCTCAAGTGTTCTTTTTTGTTTTGACTATACCAATTTTAATCAAAGAAAGTTTATTTGATTGGGATTTGGCAGTTTTGTTAAAAATATTGATATCTTCAAATGTGGTGATTTGCGGAATTGTGTCATTTGTTATGATTTATAGTATGCCGTTGATAGCAAATGATTTGGAAAACGAAGTAAGTTAAAATCTTTAAATATGGTGGGAACTCTACACCTGTCATCCTGTTCATTTTTTTGTCCTGCTGCCCTGAATAAAACGGTGTGAAAAAACGACAAAATTTCAAAACAATTAACTTATTAAAAACAACAAAAACTTTGTCTGTATAGACAAATGAAAACTCCAGATAACACGGTGTTACAAAAATTAGGTTTTAAAATATACGCGGGCGGAGACCTATCACGTTTTGTGGAGCTAGTCGAACTGATGACGAAACGGTATTTAAAACTTCGACATTTTCTCAAAAACTAGAAGACATAGAGTCATATAGTTTTCACTGTTCGGTAATGAATCAATTGAGGCAGTTTTTTGTGTGAGTAATTTTTTTATTAACATTCACAGTCTGGACAAAAATAGTATAAAATGAGTTTAAAAAACTCATCCTATTTTTTAACTTTGAAATCGATTATTTCAAAAACTATTGGTTATAATATATTCATTTAAAAATTAGAATTAAATGTACAATTTTGCCTTTCGGAAATGGTATCACTTATTCTTGTAAGTGTTGCCGTTGTTTCTTAATAATTTTTTTTATTATGATATTTTTTTTTTAGAAAACTGTGAAAATATATACTTTAATTTGATGTCGAAGTTGGGTAAATGACGAAAAAAATGGAATTTTTGAACTTTGACAGCTTATAAATTCTAGGTGGTTTAACCGAGTTATATGTTTTATACATTGTTGAAGAGGGATATTAATCTCCTATCAGAAACTGTAAAAAAATCGAAAATGTGTAAAAATTTGACAAAGCTAGATTTTTTCAATGGGTGAAGGTAAAAAAAAAACGTTTTTTGCCTCTAACTCCAGATTTTGGGGGTGTTAGGGACTTTTTAAATACCGTTTCGTAATCAGTGCGAAAAACGTGATAGGTCTCCGCCCGCGTTTATTTTGAGTGTTACACCGTGTAATTATCCGGAGATTTTTTTTGCCTCGATAAAAACAGAAGTGCCAGTACTATAATTGTTGTGTTATCGATAACACTGGTCTGCAAAATTTATCTTTTTTTTTTTCTCCTTCAAATAATTTTTTGAAATAATGAATGATTTGACTTTCCTGAATCTGGTTTCAGAAAAATTCTAGCACGTACCATTTTTTTTTTAAATGATTTTTTAAAAATATGAGTAGATTGTAGAAAATAACCCTTTTAGATTCCGTTGACCTTGTACAAAAATAAAACTATTATTCATATTAAGCTCAAATTTGGAGGACTTATTTCTTATAACATGATCTGTCATATGACACCAAATTTGCATTTATTAAGAAAAGTTTAAACACATTTTAAGATACTAATTGACAAAAACAGCAAAAGTATCGAAATCCTGTAGTTTTTAGTAAATCCAACATGAAAAAAAAACACCTTAATTAAGGAAAATGCAAAAAACCAACGCCCATTATATATTTAAAAAGTCAAATATGTAAAGAAAACCATAATAAAATACATTAAACCAAATTTTTACGTGTTTTGTAATTTTATATACATACTATTTTTCTATTTAGAAATATCTTCTTTGTAATAAACCATTCGATAAACTGCCTTGTAAAGCTTCAGATTTGTTTCTCCTAGAAACAAAAGCATTTTTTTCTTAGGGCCAGTTGTACAAATATTTAATCCGTGGTTCAGCAACTTTTATCTTCTGAAATCGGTAGCAAGGCTGAAGCTTAGCACTTCTTAAAGGTTCATATATGTAGAAATACCCACATTTATGCTTGAACCGAAGTTGACCCGCAGCTAATCCGCCGAAATCAGTGGGTTAACTTCCTGAACCAAGGCTGATTCACGTTTGTACAACTGGCACTTATAGTTTTTGATGTGCTGAGTAAGAATCCGAAGTCAAATAAATTCTATCACGTAAGGATTTTGAGATATTCGCATTATCCTTTAAAAAATCCAGTTTTTTTTTTTAGAAAATCTCAAAAAAACTACTATATCTCAAAAACCAGAGCTGACCCAAATTTTTTGAGTTCAAATTCAAAATCAGCATACTTAAATCTATTAGAAAAGTATATTTTTGTTCTAGGGAGGAAGATATATGAATTTTTAGAGATCAGTTTCTTCAGTGGCGTATTGAGGGGGGGCCCCCCCCCGCCTTCAAAATCATGTTATTATTTAGCTGATTTCATTATAATGTGCATGATTAACTGAAATTTGTTCGTAAATCTTAGAGACTTAGAGGCAGCTCAAATACTCGAGCCCCCTCCAAATTCTGAAACGGTTGTTTGTGTTTGTTTGAGTAAGAGCCTTAGCTGGCGTTAAGAGTTGAGGTAATTTTTTTTTTTCATATTTTAGTCCAATTTGGAATTCTTCATACAATTTTTTTAGTATTCTGACGTCGAATTACATCAGTGTATTTTTTGCAAAACTTCTTATGAAATCTTAAAACACCAATTTTATCGTCTTAATTATATTTACTTTTTTTCAAAAATAATATTTTTGTCACAAATATTGGAAATAGAAATTTTTGATATCTCAACATACATAACTAATGGTTTCTTTAAGCTAATTCCAGTTTCCGCTTCTGATTTGGATTTAAAAATCAACATATTACGAAAAAATGTATATTTTGAATTTTACATCAAAAAGAATTTCATTAAAAATTTGTTTTTAAGATTTTCACGTTCTGCATTTCAATTTTTGTGCATTCAATATCCCAAAGGGAAATTAGATTTTCATCATTTTTTCACTCATTTAGATTTTCTGATCGAACTCAATTCAATTTGTTTCTGTTCTTGACAAAATACTTTCAAAACTTATATTTTTATTGTTTTGTAATGTTTATTTGTTGTTAATTTAATACAAAATACATAAAACACAATATGCATGAAATATCATAATTCATCAAAGCCTCTGTGTTTGCAACCTCATTCGCTTTACACTTTACCTATTTCATTTTTCTATTAAAATTTGATATCTGCCATGTTCCGCACATCACTTACATATTTGATTTGTCTCGCAAATTATGTCCTCTTATTTTTTTTATTCTGCTTTTTTTCAATTAAAATTGCCAATAAAGTTGCATTCATGTTCAAAGCAGCAGTAATTTCACTTTAGAAACAAAATAAAAATGAAATAAAATCCTTCAGTTTTGACAGTTCGAAGCAATTTCAAAGTTTTCAAAATCGATCGAAATGAAAAATATTATGACATTTCATTTCATATCAAAAATAATGATGAGTATAACTCAAAAATTAGGCGTGATAGGAATAGTAAATAGTGATAGTAAACAGTGACAAAGTTCAAACGAAATAAAGTGTTTTTTTTAAGGATGACTCAACACCTTGCTGTTTGTATAAAATGTTTGGGATACAAGAACTCTGAAAAAAACACCGCTTTAAATGTGAAAGGAGGAGACAGCAGAACGAAGCTGTTGAGAGTAGTAAAATGCTACTTTGCCACTAAAAAAAAAGAGAAACAAAATTTTCGTACATTTACCCTCTAAAAAATTTTTGAAAAATTTTCGAGCCCCCTCCAAATTTTTTTCTGGATACGCCACTGAGTTTCTTTATGGTAACATAATTATGCTAAACCTACTAAACTTACTTAAATTAAGATATCTCGGAGAAGAAAAGAAATATTGAAAAGATTGAATTTGAAAGAAAAAAATAAGTTCTTTCATAATCCTAACAATTTTAATTGAAAAAGATTACATTATGCCAAAATATTTCATCAAAAACCGCTAAAAATGGGTTTTTGAGATTTTCTAACGGGAATAATATGTAAAAAACGTGACGTGCTAGGCCAATTTCGACTTAGGATTCAGAATCAGCATACAAAAATCTTTTAGAAAATTAGGATTTCCTTGCTGACCAGTGTAATTTATTCAGAAATATCAAAAGGGAAAGGGACGTTTTAACATAAACCTTAGGGTGGCCGATGTATGCCCACCAGTAAAGGGCTTTGCCGGCTTACTACCTTTAAATTTGTGTATTTTGTGGATTTTGTATGGATTAGGTTTTAGGTACCATTAAAATTTGCCAAAAATATTTAGCAAACAAAGTGGAGAAAATGAGATTTAAGAAAAGCTCTAAAAAAAAAAAAATAAGCGAAAATTTGTTTGAAATATGGTTGCATTGCAATCATACCCTTACTAAGACGCAAAATTTTGGTCCATGAATACAGACACTTATAAAAATCACAACCTGAATAGACTGTGAATTTTAATATTTTAGGGGAACATGGTTACATTCTTGCACCTAAAAACAATTGCCCGTGGTCAGGCTAATAAGTAAACAAAGTGAAAAAAATAATGAAAATTATTTTTATTTTTAAGCGGAGTGATTGAATATAATTCAATTAAAAAGTTAATAACTTTTTATTATTAAAAAGTTAAAGTGACCTCAACTCCATATGCGTTTCGCCCAGGTATGACAGTGGGCGAAACGCATATGGAGTTGAGGTCACTTTAACTTTTTAATAATAAAAAGTTATTAACTTTTTAATTGAATTATATTCAATCACTTGCTCGCTTTCTTACGTTTCCTTACGTTTGTCAAAAAAAGCGTACGTAAGAAAAGCGTCATTGTACTCATTGTGTGAGGATACACAGATTTCCTATAGTTGAACTTTTCGCAGTTGTCAGACGGCAAAGCGTGATTGTGTTTCAGCTTTAAAGGCGAACAACGAGTTAAATTTGTTTGCGTTGCCATTGCCACAGCAAAATTCAAAATTTACGATAAATTTATAACAAATTTGTGGGAGTCCAAGATCCTTCAGTTTAGTTATGAAACCATACAATTACAGCACTTCAAGGTTCAAGGAAAGACGAGACTATGTTCAATTAATTACATAGTTTATCGAGTAACGAACGAATTCTTGTAAACGTATTGTAAACCATAAATCGTAATCCGGATAAGGTTTCTACTATTTCGTTAAATTGCTATCGTTTGCACAATTTTTTGTACAGTACAGGAAGAATCAATTTTATTTCTGAGAACTTTCAAACATTGCCTATTTTTGCATTGACTTAAAAACACTACAAATTTTAAAATATTCAAAATTTTACATTACAGTTCCTATATTTATTATTTATTTCTTGCAGGCAAATAAAACAGCAAGAATCCTATCAAGAATATCACGACGAGGCAATGGAATTGAGAAAATGGTAAACAAATTAAAATTAATTCGTCTTTTCTTGTATCAATTTAATATTTTAATTAGTATTAAGTTATTTTACTTCGACCTTTTTCTTTTGTTTTGTCTAACTGAAAACTTTTATTTTCAGGTCGATAAATTTCTCATGAAAAATATGCAACAGAAACCAATTTTGACAGCATATGGATTTTTTCCACTGAATAAACAAACACTTTTTATGGTACCTAAAATTGAATTTTTTTAAAAATAATAATTAAAAGAATTGACAAAAAAACTTGAACCTTTTATTTTTTCAGATTTTTGCTGCAATTGTTACTTATATGGTTATTCTTATTCAATTTAAGGACATGGAAAACACTAATAAGACATTAATGAATACCAGAACTACAATCGCAACTATTTCAACACAATCATTAATGAATAAATACAAATAAGCAACATTTTTCCTTCCTTAAATTTTTGAATATTTGTATAAATTATGAAAAGAATCCGCAGAAAAATTACAGAACCGCGGGAGACAAAAATCAAAAACCAGCTTTGGAAATTGGCATTTGGCACCGTTTGAACGGCGACGTAATTGTGAAGACTGAAGAAGCAACACATTGGTGGTCACATAACTTCGTCTTGTTTTCTTAATTTCCTCACGTGTAAAGTGTAATCGTGTGAAATTAGATAGAGTTTATGGTTTCACCTTTTTTTTTTGGAAATCAACAAAAAATATCCATGACTCAGTGACAATTCGATCTTACACAAGGAGGAGTTAGTAAAAAATTGATAGAACGATTGCATACAATTTTGAAAACTTTTGGTAGTGTTTACTGGTTACGCAGTTGATGAAAATGCATTTGAAAACTTTATAATATATAAACAAGACATTTATATTTAAATGAATATCTATGGTATGTATAATGCCAGCTAATGTCCATAAAATTCTCTTTCATGGAAGCGATATAATTAGGTTCTGCATTCTGCTTATAGGAGAGCTGTCAAAGGAAGTTCCAAAGGCTAAGAATAAGGACACTAGGAAATTTATAAACATGTTCATAGTATTTGTTTGGTTTTAAAACCTGTAAATTGTTGTGAGTGTAAGGCGGGTCATAACACAAAACGAACTTCCTCCTTTTGGTTTAATAAAATTTATTTTAAATGTCAAACTGTCAGTCACCAGCTGCCATAATAATACATTGCTTCCATATTGTCAGAAGAAGCGTTACCATAGCTTTTCAATATTGACTTTCTCGCACTTTCACGCCGAAAGTGGTTGAAAATGTGTTTGTGGAATAAACCCATTAAAAAGAGGATACGCCACTTTTGCTCTCAATGCTTTATATTACTAGTCCATAATTAATAGATAATCAAATAGTCTGGAATTAATTGAGTCAAAGGAGGAACAAAATAATTGCTTACATCAGTTTAAATGAAAATGTCCATGAAAAAGGACTTTGAAAACTTTTTACGTTTGGCTAAAATTTACGGCTTTTTGTGTACAAGTTTTGACCATGAAACTTCTAAATTAATTGTTTCAAAATCAAATAGAATTCACGAAAGAATTATAGTTATCATTGTGTGTGTTTGTTTAATCAGTTATACTATGTTTTATTATGACATGCTCACAAACGGGATATTAACATTCGATAGCATTGGTCATAAAACATCCCAAATTCAAAATATTGCTGAATGTTTATTAAAAATGCTAACAGTTTTGTGGATATTCTTAACACGAAAAAATAATTTTAAAATTGCACGCCAAATTCTTGGGTATTTATCAGAAGTTCAAGACTATCCGAACAAAGTTTTGCTGGGATATAAATCATGTTTTGCGGTCACATTAATGTTAGGGTTTTATTGGACGTTTAATATTTTTGAATTTCATTGGATGATATGGATTGCAATTAGTGTCTCAGGACTAGTACCGCAATGTTTTGTTTGTATGTACTTGACATTTTACATTTCAACTGTCAGCTCTGTAAGGAATTTGTTGGAAATATTCAATCGAGAACTTGAGGAGAACCAATCGAATAGTAAAATCAAAATCGAACAGATTCTTTTAAAGAGAGCTAATATCATGAGAATGTGCGTTGAACAATTTAATTGGGTTTATGGAATATTAATGGTGCTCATTTCGACAGAGTGGCTTATGCTTTTGCCAAGTGTTCCAATATTATTTACACCAATTATTGAACGTTTTGCAATTACCAATTTCCTTGATTTCTTCAAAATAATTCTATCAAGCTTGTGTAGCATCGTGCCCCCCTTTGTTTTGTATTCAACAGCTATGGTGGCAAGTAGTTTGGATGGAGAGGTAAGTTTAATGAACCACATGAATGTTTATTTAATTTGATAGAAAAATATATTCAAAAATAAAAAAAAAAAATAAAAATATTCAAGTTTATTATTTCAAATTAAATAAACTGGGATCCCCATTTTCCCGGCTTAATTCTGAAGCTCCTTCCTCCTTGTTGTTCGATCTTCATGAAAAAACTTGGGGGACTTTATCAAAATTACATCTCAGAAACATTCAGACTTTTTCAACTTATAAATTATAATTACTGATTACATATCGGACATGGGAAGACTTTTTCAAATAAAAATTACTGTGATTTAATTTAATTTGAATTAATTTTTGACTATCCTGCAAACCTCTGTAGAGAGTAAAACTAAGTTCTTGGAGCTGAAGGTTCTTATATCAATTTTTAAATTTGCGATGACAACATATGTATGTCAATTCACAACGAGGAGTCCCCAAATTGCACAATAAATCGTTCTTAATTGACTTCGAAAAGGGAGAGGAGCAGGCTCCACGATCTCTTTTCCCAGATTCAAGGATCCACGGCTGTTTTTTTCCATTTTGCGCAAGCAGTACGAAGAAAGGTCCAGAAGGTGGGCATGGAAAGGCGGTACGGCGGATACCGACTACCACTTGGCCATTCGCAAGTTTATTGCGCTAAGTTTCTGCCGATTGGAACATATTTCAGAGCGGTATGAGTCATTGGCAAACGCCTTTCTAGAAATCTTTGGTTATACCGAACAGCACTAAGGATTTCTAGAATACTTTGAAAATACTTGGGTTGGACCTCTTCGGAAGATTCCAACATTCCAGCACGACTCTGGAAAACCTACCTCGGCCCAACAACAGTGTAGAGTCGTGGCAGAAGGCGTTCCAGGACTCCATAGATGCCATCATCCAAACATTTTCAAACTATTGGATTCAACTCAATCTTCCACATGCCAAAATCAATATTCAAGCAAAGACGTTGAGGAGGTGGTTATAGCGTCTTCATCTATTCTATAACCTTAAAAAAAAAACAAATGGTTAGAGATCTTCAGCCTCTTTCAGAAGTTTAAGATTTGAGGTTTAAAGATTTGGCAATATACTTAAAACCAAACTATAAAATGACGTGAAAATATATGCTAAGAAATTTAGTATGTACTCTTCCGTCAAAAAAAGATTAAACATTGAGCTTAAAGTTGCGAAGATATCAATTGTCAAGTACATTGCTTCGACCACTGATGGTTGGCAGTCTTGTGCAGCAACATCATACCGGGCAATGACAGGATATTAAATTATTATTGAAAGATATCATTCTATAATTGCTAGGATGCAATAAAACCATACGGCATAGTACTTGTGTGGCTCACACTCTTAATCTTATGGTACGCACTGGATTGACTCGGGTTCGAGAAATATTATTAAGGCTATAGTGGAGCATTCCCAAAGAAGTACAATAGCGACTACAACAACGCCTGGTCAAAAGCCACTGACATTAATTTTAGAAGTCGTTACGTGGTGGAACAGCACATTAGATATGATAGAGAGGGTAAATTATAATTCAAGAACCCATCGGAGCTGCAATTGATTTTCTTCATTATCCAGTCTTGAGCGGAGGAATAATGGTTTTTGCTTCCAGAAGTTATTAAAACTTTTAAGCTCTTTAAGGAGTAAATTGAGAAAATATCACAGAAAAAAGTTTCTATTTCGAATATATTGGGGGCAACAAATAGTGTTAAACGAATTTTGAATATCTTGGACCAAATACCAATGGATTATCCAAGAATTTGGTGAAAAATTTAATAAGAGAATACAACAAACTATTAAAAGCTGAACTTTGGGATCAAAAATTTAAGAAAGCTACGTTTGTGAGTGAGGTGAGGAAAAAGAGTTGCACCTGGACTGGAACTGGAAGGCGTACAAAACCCAACAATTGATTTCGTTAAATGAAATACACAATAATTTAGTTCTGATCCACTTGCATCTTCTCTGAGCAGGAACACGATTCAATTTGGGCCGACTTTGACATAATGACAGCAGCATGTTTATCGAATTCAAATGCAGCTACCAGTATTGTGACAATCCGTCAGTATATGCACCATGCAGGGAAAAAATACAATTCGAAAAGAAAACCGTCATTTATAAGGTGGAAGAAAAACAATTTACAAATGAAAGTTGTCAACTTCTTTTTGATAAATTAAAAAACTAATAAGAGGTTACGCCACAATTGCTATCAATGCCTCACTTTACCTTTCACTAATTAATAGATAATCAAATAGTCGTCAATTTATGAAATTAAATAAGGGACAAAATGATTGCTTGCATTAGTTGAAACTAAAATGTCCATTAAAAAGGACTATGTAAAGTTCTTACGTTTGGCTAAAATCTACGGCTTTTTGTGTACAACTTTTGACCCGAAAACTTCTCAATTAATTGTTTCCAAATCAAATAGAATTCATGAAAGAATTGTAGTTATCTTTGTGTGTGTTTGTGCAATTGGTTATGTGACGTTTTATTATTACATGCTCACAACCGGGCTTTTAACATTCGATAACATTGGCCGTAGAACATCCCAAATTCAAAATACTGCTGAATGTTTACTAAAAACCCTAACAGTTATTTGGATATTTTTAACTCGAAAAAATAATTTTAAAATTGCTCGCCAAATTCTTGTGTATTTATCCGATGTTCAAGACTATCCAAATGAAGTTCTTCTAGGATATAAATCATGCATTGCAATAACATTATTGTTGGGGCTTTATTGGACGTCTAATGTTTATAAATTACACTGGTTGATGTGGGCTGCAATTCGTGTCTCAGGACTAATACCGCAATGTTATGTTTGTATGTACGTGTCATTTTACATTTCCACTGTCAGCTCTGTTCGGAATTTGTTGGAAATATTCAATCGAGAACTTGAGGATAGTCAATCGAATAGTAAATTCAAAATCGAACAGATTCTTTTAAAGAGATCTGATCTCATGAAATTGTGCATTGAGCAGTTTAATTGGGTTTATGGAATAACAATGGTGCTTCTTTCTGCAGAATGTCTTATGCTTTTGCCAAGTATTCCAATATTGTTCACACCAATAATTGAACGATATGGAATTACGAATTTTCTTCAATTATTTAAATTAATTATTTCAAGCTTGTGTAACATCATGCCTTCATTGGTTTTGTATTCAATAGCTATGGTGGCAAGTTGTTTGGATGGAGAGGTAAGTATGAAATGTATGTTTAGAATTTAATGTAACTATTTTAATCAGTTTTATATTTAAAATATAGACCGCTTCATTATTGGTTGTAAGAAATTCTATGAACAGAAGTAATTAATGATTCGTAAACAGACAAACAAAGTAGTATGCCGTTTTACGATTTCTCATTTCGTCAAATATTTTAAATAAGATACTGGACACTTTGGCGTTTCTGTTGATAAAAGAAATACCGCCGGTATTTGAAAAGCCAAAACAAAAGTTTTTAGATAATTCTTTATTTTGATAACTTTTAATAACAATTGCGCATTTTTACTGTTAGCTTAAATTGACAATAATTGATATTATAAACTATCGAAATAAAGAATTTATGTTCGAACTAAGAACATACCGCAAAAAAAATGTTGATTTACTGTTACAAAATATAAAAATCTACATTCCGTAATATAAAAAAAGTGATATTTGTTTCGTAGAAACGAAGTTAAGAATTGAATAAAAAAAAAAACAGAATTATTCAAATGCTTTAGTTAAATTCCACTCCTTCAATAAATTTTGCAAATCTCCTTCAGCCTCGGCGTCAGCTTCTTCTTTTTTTTTTTGTATTTAAATAAAGAGTTTTTACTTCTTCCTCACTTAGAACAATGCACTCACTGTAAGTGACAATATTTTCATTTTCGTTATCACATATTTCACTTTCACTTATTTTTTTCCATTTTTTATCTCTCCCGATAAATTAATAATTTAAGTGCTCGCACTTCAGCATCAGTGATTTACATTGCGAACAAGACTACAAAACTAATAGTTTCAGACTAACAAATATCCCGTTAAATTTTGATTGATATTTTAAAATATCAAAAATATAGTAAAAATGTATTTTGTGTATGAAGTTGATAATAAAAATATCACTCTAAAAGTAGCATTGAAAAATATTTTGGAATGGAAAAATTGATATGAAAAAATGATAATGAAATATCAAAAAAAATTTTCAAAAATTCAATATTTAAATTTGTTCTGATAATAAAAATTTTGTTTTGATATTTTAATAAAAAAAAAAAGGAAGACCCAGGGGTGTTTCAAACAACTGAGTTAAACCAACGATTGAACATAAATATAACATAAATATATACAAAAATATACAATTAAATAATATTATTTATAATAGAAAATGTTCCATCCGCATTGGTGGTGGGGATTCTACTTCGAATCTATCATCATTTCCAGGTCAGGCCTTTCCCTGGCCATCCTCTGTGACTCCCGGAAAAAGTTTCGGAGCTCGATTAACTCCAGCAAACGGCGCGGCGTAGTACATATTTGTCAATGAAAATTTCTAATGCACTAAGACTCATTTTTATTTTTGTGTGTGTTTCTTTTCTTTCTTTGTTTTTTCGCGGACAAGATATAGTGAATGAAATTGTTTGTGAAATATCATCACATGACACATGTTTTTGAGGTATTTTTTGCTGAATCTAATGACACAAAAATATAGTCAATACGATTGCTCTAAGAAAAGTTATTGCCGATTAAAAACAAGGGTGCTTGTATTTTTGACCTCAACAGGTAAAATATAACAGAAACCCATGTGAAAAACATGCTACACTGCTGAAATTCGGGATAAAGATAAAGCAAGGACAAAGGATTCAAAAAGTACTAAAAAATATTTTTGGTGAAAGGGTTTTTTTTGGATGGGTTGAGTTTATGTGTGAGAAAGGTATCATAACTGCTGACTTATATTTTATTAATTTTTAAAACTTGATGAAAAAGTTTTGTTTGGTATAAGAATTAAGAATACATACAGTGGGTAAAAAAAGTATTGGCAATTTTACTTTTTTTTAGATTTTATACCATTGTAACGGGTTTTTTTCCAAAATGTATTTTTATCTAAACAACAGAACAAAACCACACCTTCTGGGTGTATTTTTGTTTTCTTCGATTAAAAGTTTAAGAAGGGAATAAAAAAAAACATTAAAAAGTACCTCAAAAAAGTATTGGCAACACTCATTGATCTTTCAAAAAGTGCCGTTACTAAAGTACCGGAGGCTAGCTAATAAAAAAAAAATAGTCAGTTTAAGTGCTTTGACCTACAATCAAGCTTCTCAGTTAAAAAAAAAAAAAAAAAAATTGAAATGCCGCGAAAATCTAAAGAATTAAGTAGTTTAGTTAAAAACAATGCTGTACTATTGCGCCAAGAAGGTTTATCATACAGAGAAATCGGTGAAAATTTAAATATAAGCTTATTCACGGTTCGTAGTATTATAAAAAAATACGAAAACACCGGGTCAACAGAAAACAATAAAAGAACAGGCCGTCCTCGTATTTTTTCTGATAGGGAAAAACGTGATATATGGAGGGAAGTCCAAAAAAACCCCAAAAAAAGTGCCCCGAACCTGGCAGTGGAGTTCGAAAATACCACCGGTAAACATTTTAGTGTGCAGACCCTCCGTAATGTTTTGCACGAATCAAAGTTTTACGGAAGGGCTGCGAGAAAAAAGCCATTTATCTCGGAAGTGAACCGGAAAAAACGTTTGGCTTTTGCCAAACAATATTTAAACAAACCCAGGGAGTTTTGGGAAACAGTTATATTTTCGGATGAATCGAAGTTTAATATTTTTGGTAGCGATGGAAGGCAATACGTTTGGAGGAGGCCTAATACCGAACTAAAAAAACAAAATGTTGTGTCTACCGTGAAACATGGTGGAGGGAGTGTTTTAGTTTGGGGCTGTATGGCGGCAAATGGTGTGGGCAATCTAACCTTTATTGAAGGTAATATGACAGCCATAATGTACATCGATATTTTGCGAGGTAATTTAGTGGATAGTGCTGATAAACTTGGTCTTAGGGATTCGTTTGTCTTTCAACAAGACAACGACCCTAAGCACACCGCCTTAAAAACTCGCGAGTGGTTGCTGTATAATGCTCCTAGACAACTTAAAACCCCTCCACAATCTCCGGACATAAACCCTATAGAGAATTTGTGGAATCATTTGGGACAAGCAGTCAGAAAACATAAAATTTCATCTAAATCTGAACTAAAAAGAGTATTATTGGAAGAATGGGCCAAAATATCGAGTGACACCACAAAAACTCTGGTTTATTCAATGGACAGAAGATTGAAAGCTATCATTGATGCCAAAGGATTGCATACAAAGTACTAATAATTGCGTTTCAATACTTTTAATAATTTTTTATTTCTTTTGCTAATACTTTTTTGAGCTATACTTTTTTGTTTTTTTATTTTTTTTTTGTAAATATTGTATTGAATTGAATTCAAATATCTTTATTTTGTTAACTTGTTCCTACTGTATTTTTTAAATTTAATTGATTTTGTTGAAAGTTGTTAAAATGGAATAAAATTGAAAAAAACTATGATTGCCAATACTTTTTTTATCCACTGTATATAAAGTGTAAAAAATTTTCTAGTGAAAGGTTACAACAATGAAAATTGGTTAAAATTTGTCATTTATAAAAGAAACCAAGAACCCAAACAGTCTTAACAACTATTTTAGGTTAAGGGTGTTTTTTTTTTTTGGAAATAGGGGAAATCCGCGATTAGTCCTATAAAATCAATGGTATAAAAGGTACTCTTAAGAAATTCATTAAATATATTCTCTTTCCCATGGGAATTACAAATAAAAGATATCTATAAATTTTTTTTCATGTGAAAGGGTGTTTTTTTAGGTGTAGAGAAAATATGGGTATACATTTTGAAAAATTGTGTAATGCTAGGGTAATATTAGTGGTATGCTATTGAAATTCAGCAATTATTGTTACTTTAAAGATTAGAAACAAGAATCTAAAGTGTCTATAAATATGAAAAAGGTGTTTTTTTTGAGTCAAAACAAAAATGATTGGTCACCCTAATGAAATTTGGTTAAAACACTGAATTTGGGATAAAAAGCTAGAATAAAGAGTTTTCATAAAAAAAAAATTTGGGTGAAAGTGAAAGGGTGTTTTTTTTTTCGAAGAGACAGTAAAATCTATAATTGGTCCTAAAAAGCCTAAATTTACTTAGAAAAGGCGCCAGAAATTATTTTTAGATGTTTTTTCAGAATAAGTATAATAAAAACAACTTTCAAAAAATGTTTAACTTAAAAAAAAAACTATTTTTCAAAAAATTACAATTTTTCAATATCGATCAGCATTCAAATTCAGAAGTACCTATATGATACCAATTGGATGTGGAACCAAAGTAGGGGTGGACCGACGTTTTTTTGAAAATTTTATTTTTCCCATACAAGCGTGAACCACCTTAATGTACAAGTATTAGGCCAGATATTTGATCGATGTCTCGATAACGCAAAAAATAAAATGTAGAACATGAAAAAAGCTACAAAAAAGTACTACAGTCGACTTCGCTTAACTGGAACACTAAAATTGCAGAAAATTTGTTTCATTTAAGCGGAGTTTTAATTTCAACGAACTTAGGATAACTAGTTTTAAAAAAGCAGAGTCACAACAAAAAAAAAAAAAACATATTTATTTATGTTCAACATTTTTATATTTTTTAATAATTATTAATAATTATAATTATTCATAAAACAATTTTAATATAAAGAAATAATGTGTATTTAAATAATGTTATGCTGAATAGGTGAAAATATTCATTTAAATCAAGATTGTTTGTTTCAGTAAAAAGATGTTTTCAGTTAAGGGAAGTTCAATTATCCGAAGCAGTTTGCATGAAAAGTATTGAAAAAAGCTCCGTATTAAATTTGTTGTTGCAGTTAACCGATTTTTTTCAGTTAAGCGGAGTGCAGTAAAGCGAAGTTGACTGTATACAATTTTTGTATATTGTTATATTGTCGTATAACCAAGTTATTGTCAAAAAAAAAACCTTTGTATAACTTTTTTCAAGATGGAGGATAACACTCATAGGAAAACTACAAGTTAAGCTTTTCTAAGCAACCCCTGCGTCATATCAAAAACTTTGCTTTCTCGGTTTGTTTGCATTTTCAAAAATGTTTATGTTTAAGGGGATGTGAAGTCTGAGACGAACAAATTGCTTCTTCCTTTTGCTTTAATTATAAATTTATTGTCAACAACTCAGCATAAATGTCAACAACTCAGCAACAATTTAAATGAATTACTCTTAAATACATAATATTGACAGTAGTAGTGGCCTAACCACAACCACAATTTTATCAATATTGGCTTTATCGCATTATTGCGTTACCAATCACTAATCAATACATATTTAAATAGAGTGCAATTAATGAAGTCAAATAAGGAACAAAATGATTGCTTACATTAGTTGAAATAAAAATGTCCATTAAAAAGGACTATGAAAACTTTTTACGTCTGGCTAAAATTTACGGATTTTTGTGTACAACTTTTGACCGTAAAACTTCTCAACTTATAGTTTCAAAATCAAATAGAATTCACGAAAAAATTGTAGTTATATTTGTGTGTGTTTGTGCACTTAGTTATGTGATGTTTTATAGTAACATTCTCAATTATGGGATTCTAACATTCGATGCTACCAGTTACAGGACATCCTCAATTCAAAATATTGTAGAATTTGTATTAAAAATCCTAACAATTATGTGGATATTTTTAACACGAAAAAGTAATTTTAAAATTGCCCGCCAAATTCTTGTGTATTTATCTGAAGTTCAAGACCATCCAAACAGTGTACTTTTGGGATACAAATCAAGTATTGCAGTAATATTAATGATGGCGTTGAATATATGGACAACAAATATTTTTAAATTTTATTGGTTATTATGGCTCGCAGTCGGTGTTTCTGCATTGGTACCGCAATATTTTGTTTATACGTATGTGATATTCTACACATTTACTGTCAGTTGTGTTCGGAATTTGTTGGAAATATTCAATTCAGAACTTGAAAATAACAAATCGAATAGTAAATATAAAATCGAAAAGATTCTTTCAAAAAGATCTGATATCATGAAATTGTGCAATGAAAAGTTTAATCGGGTTTATGGAATAATGATGGTGCTTATTTCGGCGGAATGGGTGATGCTTTTGCCAAGTATTCCAATTTTGTTTGCACCAATTATTGAAATGTATCCAATAATGAACTTTTTTGAGTTTTCGAAATTATTTATATCAACATTTTGTAGTGTCATTCCTCCATTGGTTTTGTATTCAATAGCAATGGTGGCAAGTAGTCTGGATGAAGAGGTAAGTGTTATGGAATTCATGTGTTTAGTTTGATAGATCTTCAAAAATTAGAATTTAATATTATATTTGTATCTAGTTTAAATTTATAGAATATATTGATCGACCACCCAAAATAGTTTTAAAGCCTACATAATTGTTGGATGGAATCCTTGATGCTTGCATCATTTGTTTACTGATATCATTTATTTAATTTTAAAAGCTGCAATTGCTTTCTTCAGGTGTGGAAAGGGCACCTGCATCTAGGGTTGCCAACCGTACTCTAAAAAAGAGTATTGTACTCTATTTCACGTATGTGTACTCTATATTCTATAACTCTGATAGAGTACGTCAAAATACTCTTTTTTTTACTTAAGGCTGAGTGTACCACCACATAAACATAGGCATTTTAACGTTTACAAATTGGTGGATAACTTTCATATTTCTAAAGATAGAATTGAATGAAAAAATATTCGACCTTATAATTTCTAAACTTGAACAATTGTAATTAAAGCCTGGTACGCTGCTCGAGCTAAATTTTAGCTTCCATACAAATTATCGAAAATTTTTAGCCGAGATAAAATGGATCCCATACAAGTTATCGATAACTTGTATGGGAATTTTATCTCAGCTAAAATTTAGCGCGAGCAGCGTACCAGGCTTAAGAGAGTACAAAACACTATAATTTTTGTCGTTGTTTTAGTACGACCAATTTGTTTTGTGTTTGTTTCTTAGTTAATTAAACTTAAAATTTATTTTTTTACTAAAATTTTTATTTTTTTTAAATTCAAATTTTGTTCTCTATTTTACTTTGTTTTGTTTAAGACATCAAAATATTAGATTTTTTCTTGTAAAATATCAAGGTATTTAAAATTGAGTTAACCTTCTTAAATATTTTTATTTCGATGAATTATATTGATAACTGCAAAAATTGTAAGCCATATTCTATCTGTTCTTGCCACTTCAGCATTCACTGAGAGAGTATTTTCGGTCTTGAATATGAAGTGGCGAGAGGAGAGGAAACTGAACAAAACTAAGCTCTTAATGTATATGAATTTTGAATTTGAACGTTTAGTCATACACATATTTTAAAAACCACAAAAAAATGTTATGCACTGTAAGAAGCAAAAAAAATACTCTTCTTTTTTCAAATGTACTCTTTTTTTTCGTCTCTGAAATCAAATATACTCTATTCCTTGTAAAAAAAGTTGGCAGCCCTACCTGCATCCTGCAAAGGAAGAAGAAAAATTCACAAATTAAAGTTAACTTGGTTTGGAGAGAAAGAGAATGTTTCGCGAGAAAGTGTGGTTATGATTTATGAATTACAGTACATAACGCTTATAAGAAACTCAAAAATGCCACAATATTTGTTTCTTATAACCGAGTGTTTCTTATATTCTTACAACGGATATAAGAAACAAGTTTCTTATACGGATATAAAAAACAAGTTTCTTATATGTACAAATATACCTCCCAAGAAGTACCACAAACTTGTACTCGCCTAAATATTCAATCCATCAATCCAATTATATAACTTCATATATTATGTAGCTATTTTATATTTTTCACAGATTTCTTTTCTATTTTTTCCCGATTTAATTTATTCAAGGATTATTTGTATCAATTTAGTTTTATAGTACAGGAAAGATAGACTTTTTCGTGGAACGAAATATAGGACGGCTGAATTTTTCAAATCTGAAAGAGGGGCATTAGAAAAGCTTAAGTCCTGGTTTTCGGGACGCCACCCCCCTGGCGAAATCCGCCATTTTGGAAAACGCGAATCGCTCTATATCTCCAAAACTATTTATCCTAGAGAAATGGTTATCAGACCAAAGTTCTTGGAACTTTAATTATCTTTTCTTTGTAATACATTATTTTTCTGAGCGGGCAATAGTTTTGAGGTTATGTTGTTTTAATTTATTTTGTTTCCTTTTTTTTTAGATTTTATCATTCTCGGCAATAGTAACATAATTTTATATACAGTACAAGTTATGGACCATCAAATTTCCAATAATTTGGTATATTTTTGAAAGTCATGCGATGTATGAGTCGAAAGTTATTGATCTGAAAACTGTAGTCTAAGTACAGGAAAGTTAGTAAATAAAACAGGCATTTTAAGAAACGAAATATAGGGAGGCTGATTTTTTCAAATCTGAAATAAGGGTATTAGAAAAGCTTAAGTCCTGATTCTCGGGACACCAACTCCATCTCGAAATCCGCCATTTTGAAAAACGTGAATTGGTCTATATCTACTAAACTATTGGCTTGACCGAATAAGTTTCTTAAACAAAGTTGTAGGTTATATAAATATCTTTTCTTCATTGTTTTTCTGCGAGGACAACACTTTTAAGGTTATGTTGTTTAATTTTTTATTTAACCTCAAAAGTGTTGTCCTCGCTGAAAAACAGTGCATGTAAAAGAACAGATATTCATATTACCTACAACTTTGGTTAAGTAACTTATTCGGTCAAGTCAATAGTGTAGCAGGTATATACTAATTCACGTTTTTCAAAATGGCGGATTTCGCCAGGTGCTCGGCGTCCCAAGAACCAGGACTAAAGCTTTTCTAATACTCCTCTTTCAGATTTGAAAAAATCAGCCTCCCTATATTTCGTTTTACAAAATGTCTGTTTTTTTACTAACTTTCGTGTACTTAGACTACAGTTTTCAGATCAATAACTTTCGACTCATACATCGCATGACTTTCAAAAATATACCAAATTATTGGAAATTTGATGGTCTATAACTTTAACTGTTTAAAAACTTATGTAACTAATACCGGGAATGATAAAATCTTAAAAAAAACCAAAAAAAATAAATTAAAACAACATAACCTCAAAACCATTGCCCGCTCAGAAAAATAATGTACTACAAGGAAAAAGATAATTAAATTTACAATAACTTTGGTCTGATAACCATTTCTCTATAGGATAAATAGTTTTGGAGATATAGAGCGATTCGCGTTTTCCAAAATGGCGGATTTCGCCAGGGGGTGGCGTCCCGAAAACCAGGACTTAAGCTTTTCTAATATCCCTCTTTCAGATTTGAAAAATTCAGCCGTCCTATATTTCGTTCCACAATATGCTTGTTTTTTTACTAACTTTCCTGTACTATTAAGTGAAATATTAGGTGTGCTTTTTTGTTTATCTATATAGATTTTGTGCAAAAAAACGACATCGAGATTTTTGAAATCAAAACAATTTACGTGTTAAAAACAACAAAAACTTTATCTGTATAGATTTTTGAACAATCCAGATAATTATCCAGATTTTACTTTCTCTCGATAAAAACAGTAGTGCCAAGGTACTTTAATTGTTGTGTTCATACAGAAATATCTGAAAATATTAACAAACAAAAAAAAGCGGAGAAAACGAGGTTTGAAAAAAACTCTCATAGAAAAAAATAATCAAAAATTTGTTCGACATGGTTGCATTGAAATGTTAATATATCGAGATATACGCAATGCACTTTTCAGATAAAAGTCTTAAATGGATCCTGATAAAATTGTTGAACAGATATGTATATAAAATTACCAAAGTTTTTTCGAAAAATTAGAAATAAAAATAAAAAAGTTTTCACATTTGATTTTTAAAAAATCGAAAAAAAATTCAATATGGCTACCTTCAAACGCTTATAACACAAGAACGACGCAACTAATGTTAATGGTCATGGTCTTAAAATGTAGCTAAGAATATACAGATAATTTTTGGTTTTTTGTGAAAAAACAATTTTTTTGAATCCAACATGGATGCCATGGCCATATGAAAATTTTTGTTTGCATCCAACATGGATGTAATGGCCTTCCCACTTCGGAGTTAAAATAAAAAAAAAAAACAAAAGCAACATTTTTGACAGACAGCTGCCAAAGTATATGTACAGTGGTGCCAAATGTTTGCATGGATTTCAAAAATCCCGATGTCGTTTTTTTGCACAAAATCTATATAGATAAACAAAAAAACACACCTATTAGCTGTGTTCCTTTGGCCTGAAGTATCTTCTGCTAAGTAGTTCTGTTTGTATTCTTGTATTCAACTTCATTTCTTCAATAGAAAAAATGTCTTTGAATGGATTCAGATGCACTAAAAAGTACTTTGCTGAGCCCAAAGGAACACAGCCATTATTTCGCAACATTTTTAGCAAAGGTAAACACAGCAGAGATATAAAGAACACAAACACAACAAATAACAAATTGAACACTGAACTGAAATTCTTTTCAAATAATTTCAAACTCAAATGACATTTGCACAGGTTGCTTTGAATTTTTCTTAAGGGTTCATGTTTTTTTAGTTTCGTGATTTTTTTGAAAGTTTCTTAAATCCAACCAACTTTATGTGTGAGCAATAAAGTTCGTGGTTTGAAAAATGTTTCTTTTATCAGTGTTTTTCTTATAAACGTGTTTCTTATAAACACATAATTCAACATTAAAATATATGGTAAGGTACACTGTGATTTTGTTCGAGTTTCTTTTAAGCGAGGTTTTCTTATAAGCGTGTTTCTTATAAGCGATAAATACTGTATTGCAAATTTGAAACTTTGTGACCATGGGAACTAGTCTTTCATCGACAACCATCTCGGACTGGTTTAATTACTGCCGCGATTTAGTCTTTGAACACTTCCTTGTCAACCAGAAAGAAAGAGGTAAAACAAATTGGAGGCCGGAAATTCTATAATGGTATTGAAGAATATATTTTTAAAATGTATCAATTTTATTCATACCTATTAAAAAAAAAATAAGTTACAGGTGAAAGGAAGATCGCCTTTGGCTTTTAGGCATTTTTGAAGATGGAACAGAGGATCTTCGATTAGAAGTTTGTCCACAAAACATAAGGAATCCTGAGAAAAATTATTTAAATCATAAAAATGAACCTTAATATTAAATATTTTTTATTTTATTTTAAGGTGTTTATTTCCACAATACGACAAAATGTGTTACCGGTACAACAACTCACACAGATTTTTGGAAAGCATATGATTGCCTTAAGGATTGTGGGTATATTCATAAGAAGGTTAATCATAGCGATTCAGACAATCCATAAATCCGTTTGCCGCACAGGAGACAGGATGGCACTCACACTCAACGAATTGAGTCCCCATTGGCGAGTTGTAAAAAAGGCATTTTTCTAACGATAGCTACTCAAACAATTTTGCCAACTGGGTGGTAGAATAAGAATAACAGTGGCGAAGGAAATGTCAGAAACAATTTAAAGACCCGTTTAATGAGTTATAAGAAGATTTACTTTAGAACAAATTAATTATGCTAAGAAAATATAATAAAAAAATACTTTTAAAAAAATAAAAAAATGTCGGAGTAGTTGATAATTTAATTTTGTTAATGAGAAAATGTAGTACCTACTTGACATAATCGAATGAAAAATTATATTATAAAAATTATATTATAGCTTTTCGCTTCATCATTTAAATTTCTACACTTTCTCATTTACCAAACAAGATTTCCAAAAATTACATTACTGCATCACATTTTTTATAAATTTGGAGTTTTGATCTTTCTTGAACTTTCAAGATGAAACCTTTGCATTTGCATTACAAAATTAAATCTAAATTGGCCTTACTAACCGTGTGTTTCCAAAACGTTCACCAGATCTGTGATTTCTCTGCTTATAATTTTCTTTTAAAAACAATATTTAATCTGACAGAAAAGAAATCAGAAAAATTGCAGGATTTCGAAATAAAAATAGGATCAAAATTTTAACTTATAACCTGCACATAGTTTAATCTTTTTTTTAAATAGCTAATTATTCGAATTTGAACTTTTTTTATTGGGGAGTCAACATTTTCTGGTAGTAGTGAAGCTCTTTTAAAAGTGACTATATTTCCGGCTATTTAAAAAAATCGTTCAGAGTTAACTGAGGTTGCAGCTTGCAGGTTTCTACAACAAAGAACTTTCCCAATTCTTCTTCCATTATTTTGTGTCCATTTAAAGATTTGTTGTGTTTGTAAAATTCCAACTCAGTTCCAAATTCCACATTGACTTTCATCCATGGTTCACTTTCTACAAATATCTTTTTTAAATGATCTATTATATTGATCCTTTGGCGAGAGGATCTAAGATGATGCGAATTACCTTGTAGGTAGGTACTTGACGTTCATCTTGAAGAGTACTTTTCAATATAAGATCAAAACTCTTTCGCAAATCATTTGTATCTAAAGGTTTCCTTAAATGATTTTACAATAATTGAGTCATCTTCTAATGCCACCATAATGTTGTTCTAAGATTTTTTGCATCAAAGGTCTAACGTGCTTGCGTTTTCGCTGCTCAAATTTTTGGTCGGGACATGAATTGAATAGGTCGTAGAATTTAAGCTACTTTTTCACTTGATGTCTACTATTTTTTCATGGTTTTCAGCAATTCCTGATGACGTTATTGTTCTGTTGGTGATATTACTTGTATGACTGGACTACGATTATTAAAAATTCTTTGTAGCATTAAATATATTGCAACGCAATTCGAGCTGCATAATTGAAAAGTTGATTTTTCTGCATAATTGCAATCCTCATTCTTCACCCTCTGAAAGGTCTTTTTGATGTTGAATTGGTTAGGCTTGCCGAAATTCCATATTTTGGATTTAAAGTTTTAAAACACAGACGACAACTGTTTATCTAGAGTTAAGAATCAATATATTTTTTAGTAATCAATTTTTTATAAATTACACAAATGAAATAAATTTGAAGGGTAACAAAAGTCAAATAAAATTTTTTGTAAAGAGGTTTTTATTAAATAAATAAAAAAATAAAAAATGAACACTAAGCGAATTTAATTCATGTATGTTAAGAATTCTTAATGTATCTATTTACAAAAATACTGGGATCCGTTGTTCAGGTAGTAGAATTTCTAGAGGACCTCCACAAAAAGGTGTCTGGCGGAATGTGGAAGATATTTTTGATCCAAATTATCGGGAATAAAACAAAACCAAATATTGGTATTGCTCGAAGGAATAGCCAAAATTTTGATTCTAGGCAAAATGGCACAAAAATGTAGGAAATAAGGCATATCCATGGAAAAGTTTGTAGGTAATCACAAATATAAATCTTTTTATTTGATTTTAATAATTTTTGATTTCATGTAGGTATTTGTAAGACTTTTGGTCTCGACATCAATAAAATTTTATCGCGCAGACCTGCATAGCTACAGGCTTATTCTAAACCATCACTGCACAGGTGGTGCACACTGGACTCATTACTCTTTTAAAAACAAATTAATGACTTGTGCACGTTCCATTTAACAGTTTTCCTTAGCGAAAGTGTCAAATGTGATAATTATAAAAAACTAAATTTAGTGCACTTTTGATATAAAACATAGCATTTCTAGAGGCAAACAGTTCTTAATGATTGATAAAAATTTTCAAATAAAGGAAGTACTCAGAGAATAGATCGATTTAAGTAATTAAATTAAATATTAAATGTGTCACTCATTTTCCAAATGAAAAATTACAACCAATTTAGTAATTTCAAAAGTATGTTGCATAAAATTTCTCATTTGTAACGCAACTTCACTTTACAGCTAAATATGATAGTTCGGAAAGGTTTATTCGTACAGCTGAAAAGTCTTAGTTTTATCGGATTACTACCTGTATTTTTTGACAAAAACACTAAAAAACTTGATATCCAACCAAGAAATCTAAAATATTTTACCAGCTTGATAGTGTTTTCATCAACAAGTTGTTCCTTATTTTTGTGTATATTTTTATTTGGCATACATCCGTCTTATTGGTATTCAATTCAAGATGACAGTAAGACCAGAGTTACTCATAAATTCTATTGCAATATTATAGCCGGATTAACTCAAGTTACTGCCAATTTATTTCTATATTATGGCAGAAAAGTCAATATTCGAATTGTCAAAAATGTGTTATTTTTCGATGATAAACATGCCACCAATTCGAAGAATGATAAAACCTTTGTTTTATTTGTGATCTATTTAACAGTCTTTCTATTTTGTATTACAACAATTGTCTATTTGTTTTGTGAGACTCATTCCTGGAATACAATTGGAATCTATCAACTTTCAATTCTTGTATTGCAAATGCTTTTCAGTGGTTTGATTTCAACGTTTTATGCTTCTTTAGTAGTGACAATCAACGAAAGTATGATATCCATCAACAATAAAATCCATTATGTATTGAGTCAAAAAAGTAACTCAATGAAATGTCAAATGAAAGAATTGTTAAAAGACCGAGCGGAAATTGTTGCATTGTGTGAAGTTTATATAAGTTCATTGTATAGTGTACCGATAATTGCAATTTTATGTTCGGTATTGGTTAATGGACCAGCAGGACCATTTTATACGATTTTAATGTGGAATTCGAACAAGGTTCGTCTTAGTGGATTTTTTATTCTATTTAAAGGAGCCGTATCAATGTTGCCACTTGTAATTTTTCCAACAATGATATTTAATAATGATCTTGGAAAAGAAGTGAGTTAATATTCTAGAATGTTTTTTTTTTTTTGGTATTTGGTGTTGTGCATTCTTTATTTTTGTTAATTTAATTGAAAAACTATGTTCAGTTTGACATGAGATAAGTAGATATCGATCATTTCTTATAAATTGTATTCATAGGTTTAGTTTGCCTCAAATTATAAATTGTTTATTACATGCCTTTTGTAAGAAAATTATAATTTAAAATATGAAACATAATCAGACGCGTCAATTAGCAGTCCTCGAAATCAAGCAAAATTCTAAGAGTTTCAATTCCAATGATGCGAAAAAAAGGAATTGAATACATTGTTTTTGATTCTAGTGGACACAAATGTAGCTATAGGAGCAGAGAAATACTTATTTAGTTTCTTTTTTCGCGAAATTGAAAAAAGAAGGGTGAAAAAACGTTAAAACTAATTTTCCAAGATTGCGGTTTTATCCATTTTTACTTTTCCCAGCCTAGATATGAATGGATCAGATGCAGTGTTGCCGCAGACTTTTTTAGAAAAGTAACAAAATACTTTAAAAAGCGTAACAAATGGGAAAAAAGAGTAACAAATTAAAAAAAGTCATAAATCGAATCTTATCTTATTTGAAAGCTTATTTTTACCAAGTCTGCAGGGCTGCAGGCTGCTGCAACGAAAAAGAGGTGAAATAAAAAACTAATAGAATTTTCACTTTTCAAAAAGCAGAATGAAATTTTTAGTTTGAGCCTAATGGCTAAAACAGATGTGCGACACATCTGCAGGCATCGCTGCTTGCAGCACTGCACCCAAAATACATGTGCATCACTTTTTAAATTATTGATGACGATTTCTGTCAAAAAGAATTGATAACCTTGATATTTTTTATAATTTTTTTTTTGTAAGAAAACGATAAAAATGCGGTTAAAATGGAAGAAATAATTGAATTTATAAACCAAAATAAGATGGTTAAGTTTTTTTATGAATTCAATTAGTTCTTCCATTTTAAGAAAATCAAAACGAACGTTATTTGAAATTTTGAATGATAGATTGTGTTAACTGCCAATATAAGTAATGCCAAATAGCAAGTATTTTGTATTTTTGTTGAAACCTGGCATGGAATTTTGAAATAGAGACATGATGCAGCTCTGCGCTGCATGCAGATTTTTCTCCCATAAGAGCCCGTGTTTTTTTTATTTTGCTGCAGGGAAAAAACTGAACGTCTGTTTTGACCATAATACGAAGCTGAAACAAAATTTTATCAACGAAAACAAAATTTCAATATGCTTTCCGTTTTTCAGTACATAGCTGTAGAAAAGAATTCCGGATTATGTGGAGAGTTTTCCTGGCCCTTTTTTCTGTTATAAAGAGCTGTGTTGACGGTTTTATTTTGTATTTAATTTTTTGTTCAAAAACGTATATTCCGATATTTTTTCTTGATTTTAATTTAATTAATTTTTTGTACTTTGACAGAATTCTCGATGATATTTTTTCGTTATCACTTTCGCTGTCGACTTTGAGGCCTTAGAAAATTTAATTTTAATTTACATATTATTCTTAGTTGTGCCATTTTTGTGTAGTATTTTTCGTTTCTGATCTAGGTTTTAATCAATGAAATTTAAAAAACAAACGTTCTACTGGAGGCGGAGAGGAACTATTTATTAGGTTTTATATCTTTCTGAAAAATTGCCCTTCATTTTAAACAGTTTTTTCTTCTTGTGTATTGTTAAAAGATATTATAAATCCTCAAGAGCTTTTAGATTATATGTAGATACATTTTAAGATTGATAACTGTTACTTTCGAAATTAAATGCATTTTATATTATATTATTTTATCATTGGAGAAAAATTTAAAAATTGAAAGGTAGAACTATTTTTGAGAAGAATTTCTTGGCTAGAGTGTCTAGCCTAAAATTAACACATTCAATTTTCTCTTCATTAACTCCCATCCATTTAATCCTTAATAGCCTTTTCACACCAAGCCAAAAACGCGGTTTTTGCGAAAAAACCCAAAAACCTATATCAAAAACACAAGTTTTTCCATACATTTTCCATAAACCACAAGTTTTCGTAAAACACAAGTTTTTGATTAAACTCGCCAAAAACCTGAAAATGAAAACATTCAACTCCAAACGAAATAACCAAACAAACCTTTTGAAGAATTCAGCACAAATTCAGCAGACAAAAAAAAAAATGAGAGCAGACAAAAAAAAAAGAACTGACAGAATCAGCTGTTTTACAAATGCAGTTTGTTGATTTTTGCAACTGGTAAGAAATATTTTTGTATTCATTAACAAAATATTCTGTATAATTAATCAAATTTCTTTTCATTAATTGTAGAAAATGGCAGAGCAGACAAAAAAACAAAAAAAAAGATGTCCAAACGATCTTCTTCATCAAAAATCTCTTCTCAACTTTACTAATTAAGCTATCTGGATGCTACTTCGAAGTCGTTTTTTTTCCTTGTATTTGGTGTCTCAAAGAGGAAGAAACTTTGCAAAACTTTTATATATTCCTCTGTTTTATGTTAATGAATTAAAATTATTTATTTAAATTGTCAGAGTTCCTTTTATTTGATTAATTTTGTGAGCTCAAGCTGATTTAAGCAATAAAAATTAAATCCCATTTACAGAAGCGCGGGAGACAAAAATCAAAAACCAGTTTTGGAAATTGGCACCGTTTGAACGGCGACGTAATTGTGAAGACTGAAGAAGCAACACATTGGTGGTCACATAACTTCGTCTTGTTATCTTAATTTCCTCACGTGTAAAGTGTAATCGTGTGAAATTAGATAGAGTTTATGGTTTCACCTTTTTTTTGGAATCAACAAAAAATATCCATGACTCAGTGACAATTCGATCTACACAAGGAGGAGTTAGTAAAAAATTGATAAAACGATTGCATACAATTTTGAAAACTTTTGGTAGTGTTTACTGGTTACGCAGTTGATGAAAATGCATTTGAAAACTTTCTAATATATAAACAAGACATTTATATTTAAATGAATATCTATGGTATGTATAATGCCAGCTAATGTCCATAAAATTCATTTTCATTTAAACGATAGGTATATGTAATTAGGTTCTGCATTCTACTTATAGCAGAGCTGTCAAAGGAAGTTCCAAAGGCTAGAAAATTTATAAACATGTTCATAGTATTTGTTTGGTTTTAAAACCTGTAAATTGTTGTGAGTGTAAGGCGGGTCATAACACAAAACGAACTTCCTCCTTTTGGTTTAATAAAATTTATTTTAAATGTCAAACTGTCAGTCACCAGCTGCCATAATAATACATTGCTTCCATATTGTCAGAAGAAGCGTTACCATAGCTTTTCAATATTGACTTTCTCGCACTTTCACGCCGAATGTGGTTGAAAATGTGTTTGTGGAATAAACCCATTAAAAAGAGGATACGCCACTTTTGCTCTCAATGCTTTATATTACTAGTCCATAATTAATAGATAATCAAATAGTGTGGAATTAATTGAGTCAAAGGAGGAACAAAATAATTGCTTACATCAGTTTAAATGAAAATGTCCATGAAAAAGGACTTTGAAAACTTTTTACGTTTGGCTAAAATTTACGGCTTTTTGTGTACAAGTTTTGACCATGAAACTTCTAAATTAATTGTTTCAAAATCAAATAGAATTCACGAAAGAATTATAGTTATCATTGTGTGTGTTTGTTTAATCAGTTATACTATGTTTTATTATGACATGCTCACAAACGGGATATTAACATTCGATACCATTGGCCATAAAACATCGCAAATTCAAAATATTGCTGAATGTTTATTAAAAATCCTAACAGTTTTGTGGATATTCTTAACACGAAAAAATAATTTTAAAATTGCACGCCAAATTCTTGGGTATTTATCAGAAGTTCAAGACTATCCGAACAAAATTTTGCTGGGATATAAATCATGTATTGCGGTCACATTAATGTTAGTGTTTTATTGGACGTTTAATATTTTTGAATTTCATTGGATGATATGGATTGCAATTAGTGTCTCAGGACTAGTACCGCAATGTTTTGTTTGTATGTACGTGACATTTTACATTTCAATTGTCAGCTCTGTAAGGAATTTGTTGGAAATATTCAATCGAGAACTTGAGGAGAACCAATCGAATAGTAAAATCAAAATCGAACAGATTCTTTTAAAGAGAGCTAATATCATGAGAATGTGCGTTGAACAATTTAATTGGGTTTATGGAATATTAATGGTGCTCATTTCGACAGAGTGGCTTATGCTTTTGCCAAGTGTTCCAATATTATTTACACCAATTATTGAACGTTTTGCAATTACCAATTTCCTTGATTTCTTCAAAATAATTCTATCAAGCTTGTGTAGCATCGTGCCCCCCTTTGTTTTGTATTCAACAGCTATGGTGGCAAGTAGTTTGGATGGAGAGGTAAGTTTAATGAACCACATGAATGTTTATTTAATTTGATAGAAAAATATATTCAAAAATAAAAATAAAAATATTCAAGTTTATTATTTCAAATTAAATAAACTGGGATCCCCATTTTCCCGGCTTAATTCTGAAGCTCCTTCCTCCTTGTTGTTCGATCTTCATGAAAAAACTTGGGGGACTTTATCAAAATTACATCTCAGAAACATTCAGACTTTTTCAACTTATAAAAAATTATAATTACTGATTACATATCGGACATGGGAAGACTTTTTCAAATAAAAATTACTGTGATTTAATTTAATTTGAATTAATTTTTGACTATCCTGCAAACCTCTGTAGAGAGTAAAACTACGTTCTTGGAGCTGAAGGTTCTTATATCAATTTTTAAATTTGCGATGACAACATATGTATGTCAATTCACAACGAGGAGTCCCCAAATTGCACAATAAATCGTTCTTAATTGACTTCGAAAAGGGAGAGGAGCAGGCACCACGATCTCTTTTCCCAGATTCAAGGATCCACGGCTGTTTTTTTCCATTTTGCGCAAGCAGTACGAAGAAAGGTCCAGAAGGTGGGCATGGAAAGGCGGTACGGCGGATACCGACTACCACTTGGCCATTCGCAAGTTTATTGCGCTAAGTTTCTGCCGATTGGAACATATTTCAGAGCGGTATGAGTCATTGGCAAACGCCTTTCTAGAAATCTTTGGTTATACCGAACAGCACTAAGGATTTCTAGAATACTTTGAAAATACTTGGGTTGGACCTCTTCGGAAGATTCCAACATTCCAGCACGACTCTGGAAAACCTACCTCGGACCAACAACAGTGTAGAGTCGTAGCAGAAGGCGTTCCAGGACTCCATCAGATGCCATCATCCAAATATTTTCAAACTATTGGATTCAACTCAATCTTCCACATGTCAAAATCAATATTCAAGCAAAGACGTTGAGGAGGTGGTTATAGCGTCTTCATCTATTCTATAACCTTAAAAAAAAAAAAAAAAACAAATGGTTAGAGATCTTCAGCTTCTTTCAGTAGTTTAAGATTTGAGGTTTAAAGATTTGGCAATATACTTAAAACCAAACTATAAAATGACGTGAAAATTTAGTATGTACTCTTCCGTCAAAGAAAGATTAAACATTGAGTTTAAAGTTGCCAAGATGTCAAGTACATTGCTTCGACCACTGATGGTTGGCAGTCTTGTGCAGCAACATCATACCGGGCAATGACAGAATATTACATTATTATTGAAAGATAGCATCCTATAATTGCTATTGCTAGGATGCAAGAAAACCATACGGCATAGTACTTGTGTGGCTCACACTCTTAATCTCATGGTACGCACTGGATTGACTCGGGTTCGAGAAATATTATTAAGGCTATAGTGGAGCATTCCCAAAGAAGTACAATAGCGACTAAGAACCTCTTAGAAATACAAGAGCTACTAACGCCTGGTCAAAAGCCACTGACATTAATTTTAGAAGTCGTTACGTGGTGGAACAACACATTGGATATGATAGAGAGGGTAAATTATAATTCAAGAACCCATCGGAGCTGCAATTGATTTTCTTCAGTATTCAGTCTTCAATTAAGCGGAGGAATAAGAATAATGGTTTTTGCTTCAGGAAGTTATTAAAAATTTTAAGGTGTAAATTGAGAAAATATCATAACAGAAAAATGTGGCTATTTCGAATATATTGGGGCAACAAAAATAGTGTTAAACGGATTTGAATATCTTGGACCAAACACCAATGGAAAGTTTATCCAAGGATTTGGTGAAAAATTTAATAAGAGAATGCAACAAACTATTAAAAGCTGAACTTTGGGATCAAAAATTTGAGGAAGCTACGTTTGTGAGTGAGGTGAGGAAAAAGAGTTGCAGCTGGACTGGAACTGGAAGTCGAACAAAACCCAACAATTGATTTCGTTAAATGAAATACACAATAATTTAGTTCTGATCCACTTGCATCTTCTCTGAGCAGGAACACGATTCAATTTGGGCGGACTTTGACACAATGACAGCAGCATGTTCATCGAATTCAAATGCAACTGCCAGTATTCTGACAATCCGTCAGTATATGCAGGGAAAAAAAATAATTCGAAAAGAAAACCCTTCTTTTTCAACAAGGTTTTCAAGAAGTGTAAGTTGTACAACTTCTTTTTGATAATTAAAAAATTAATAAGAAGTTACGCCACAATTGCTATTAATGCCTCACTTTATCTTTCACTAATTAATAAATAATCAAATAGTCTTCAATTTATGAAATTAAATAAGGGACAAAATGATTGCTTGCATTAGTTGAAACTAAAATGTCCATTAAAAGGACTATGTAAAGTTCTTACGTTTGGCTAAAATTTACGGCTTTTTGTGTACAACTTTTGACCGGAAAACTTCTCAATTAATTGTTTCCAAATCAAATAGAATTCATGAAAGAATTGCTGTTATCTTTGTGTGTGTTTGTGCAATTGGTTATGTGACGTTTTATTATTACATGCTCACAACTGGGCTATTAACATTTGATAACATTGGTCGCAGAACATCCCAAATTCAAAATACTGCTGAATGTTTACTAAAAACCCTAACAGTTATTTGGATATTTTTAACTCGAAAAAATAATTTTAAAATTGCTCGCCAAATTCTTGTGTATTTAGCAGATGTTCAAGACTATCCAAATAAAGTTCTTCTAGGATATAAATCATGCATTGCAATAACATTAATGTTGGGGCTTTATTGGACGTCTAATGTTTATAAATTACACTGGTTGATGTGGGCTGCAATTCGTGTCTCAGGACTAATACCGCAATGTTATGTTTGTATGTACGTGTCATTTTACATTTCCACTGTCAGCTCTGTTCGGAATTTGTTGGAAATATTCAATCGAGAACTTGAGGAGAATCAATCGATTAGTAAATTCACAATCGAACAGATTCTTTTAAAGAGATCTGATCTCATGAAATTGTGCATTGAGCAGTTTAATTGGGTTTATGGAATAACAATGGTGCTTCTTTCTGCAGAATGTCTTATGCTTTTGCCAAGTATTCCAATATTGTTCACACCAATTATTGAACGATATGGAATTACGAATTTTCTTCAATTATTCAAATTAATTATTTCAAGCTTGTGTAACATCATGCCTTCATTGGTTTTGTATTCAATAGCTATGGTGGCAAGTTGTTTGGATGGAGAGGTAAGTATGAAATGTATGTTTAGAATTTAATATAACTATTTTAATCAGTTTTATATTTAATATATGGTCCGCTTGATTAATGGTTGTAAGAAATTCTATGAATAGAAGCAATTGATTCGTAAACAGACAAACAAAGTATTATGCCGTTTTACGATTTCTCATTTCGTCAAATATTTTAAATAAGATAATGGACACTTTGGCGTTTCTGTTGATAAAAGAAATACCGCCGGTATTTGAAAAGCCAAAACAAAAGTTTTTAGATAATTCTTTATTTTGCTAACTTTTAATATCAATTGCGCATTTTTACTGTAAGCTTAAATTGACAATTGATATTATAAACTATCGAAGTACCACAAAAAAAAATGTTGATTTACCTACTGTTACAAAATATAAAAATCTACATTCCGTAATATAAAAAAAAGTGATATTTGTTTCACAGAAACGAAGTTTAGAATTAAATAAAAAAACAAATGTAGATAAATGTAGCAGTAAAGTATGTGGGTACAAACATTTCAATTAATCAAATGCTTCTGTTAAATTCCACTCCTTCAATAAATTTTGCAAATCTCCTTCAGCCTCGGCGTCAGCTTCTTCTGTTTTTTTGCATTTAAATAAAGAGTTTTTACTTCTTCCTCACTTAGAACAATGCACTCACTCTAAGTGACAATATTTTCATTTTCGTTATCACATATTTCACTTTCACTTATTTTTTTTCCATTTTTTATCTCTCCCGATAAATTA
Organism: Episyrphus balteatus; assembly: GCF_945859705.1. Classification (NCBI taxonomy): domain Eukaryota; kingdom Metazoa; phylum Arthropoda; class Insecta; order Diptera; family Syrphidae; genus Episyrphus; species Episyrphus balteatus. The sequence goes on from NC_079134.1 coordinate 39,052,784, forward strand.
ATAATTTAAGTGCTCGCACTTCAGCATCAGTGATTTACATTGCGAACAAGACTACAAAACTATTAGTTTCAGACTAACAAATATCCCGTTAAATTTTGATTGATATTTTAAAATATCAAAAATATAGTAAAAATGTATTTGGTGTATAAAGTTGATAATAAAAATATCACTCTAAAAGTAGCATTAAAAAATATTTTGGAATGACAAACAGATGGAAAAATTGATATGAAAAAATGATATTTAAATATCAAATTTTTTAATTTTTTTTTTTTTGATATTTTATTATGTTCCCGATAGTAAAAATGTTGTTTTGATATTTTAATAAAAAAAAAAAGGAAGACCCAGACCCAGACCCAGGGGTGTTTCAAACAACTGGGTTCAACCAACGATTGAGCATAAATATAACATAAATATATACAATATAAAATGCACGACTGGGTCGCACGTACTTGCTCTTGTAGTTCACAGTATCTTTATCTTAAATATCTATTGGAAATTTAAGATTTTGTAGAAAAAAAAATCAAAAAAAAAAAAAATCAAAAGTTTAAAAATTAAATTAAAAAATTTTTTTTTTCAAAAATGTTTTAAAAAATATTTTTTTTTAACATTTTATACTTATGATCTCTGTAAATTTTAAATAAAATAACTAATGCTTTGATGAAATATATGAACTTAAAAAATATGTCAATTTTTGAAAAACGGCAACGCCATATTTCCGTTCTCCGCATTTTTTGAGAAAAACTAAAAACTCAGTTTTGTTGGAATCAATAAGAGTATTCCGCACACCAAATTTGATCGAAATCGTTAGAGCCGTTTTCGAGAAATTTGCAATACCTCGAAAACGTTATATGGGAGGTATGCGTTAAAATGGAGATATTAAAAAAATAAAAAAAACGGGTCTAGGGAATTACGTAAAAATCATCTGTACCAACCAAGTTTCAAGCAAATCCATCCATCTAGTGTTCGTTAAACATCGATAGTTTAAGATTTCGATAGTATCGATAGTTTTGGGAAAACCCTATCGATACTATCGATAGTATCGATAGTTTTACCAAATTTCCTAAAAAGCTTTAAAAAGGCTTTTTTGAATAATAAAAAACGTTTAATAATCAGAACTTTGCAATTTAAAACTAATTTTTAGCAACTGGAAATGTATTATTTCAATTGTTAACTTGCAAAACATTTTGAAAAACAAAAAACCAGATGTATTGAGGTCCGAAAAAAAAATATTCGGTTCGATACGGCCTGCGGCAAGCTTGCCGAAGATAACAGACAATTATGTTAAATGAAAATATTTAACGCATACGTGCACGAGTTTATCGAGCACAAGAGAACATTTTTGTATAAATAGATATATGTACAATACATACATACATCTAGCAGTACTGCATACTCTTTTAGGTACATCAGCAAATAAGATAATGTAACCTTGTCGATTCCTACATATACATATTTATTTAACAAAGAGAATAAAGATCCTACATTCTAGTAAGTGCATGTATAAATACTAAAAAAGGGCTCAAAAATAAAGTTTAGTCGTGTTTCCACCGACTGACCGGCTTGACAAAAATACTAAGTCAAAATTCTGCTTCACAAAATTCTGCTTTCAAAATTCTGCTTTCAAAATTCTGCTTTTCAAAATTCAGTTTTTCAAAATTCTGCTTTTCAAAATTCTGTTTTTCAAAATTCTGCAAAAAATTAAAAAAGGGTTTGGAAAATGTTAAAAAGCGCGCGCTTTTTAACATTTTCCAAACCCTGTTAAAATTTTTTGCAAAATTCTGTAAAATCATCTTCTTGATGATAAATTGTCTGCTTATTTGATTACTTACCTACATAATTTGTCATTCTTTGAATGCATATTAATTTTTGTTTTAATACTAAACATTTAAGAAAATAATTCTAATTTTTTTTAATTTATCAAATAAAGATGAATAATCAAACATTTGAATAAGAAAAGGAATATTTTGTATTAAACAACATCGGTTCCAATAAGTTATAGATTTTATTCGAAAGAAAGTCAGTCTATGCATTTTAAAAAATATTTCCAACACTTAAACAAAAAAAATTAGGAAAGTACCAATGTTGAATTACATTAATGAGGTGTATTTTTCTTTAGTCAGCACATTATGCTATAAAAAAAACAGAATTGGCAGAATTTTTTTGTTTAAGTATAATGCTGGCAGAATTTTGAAAAGCAGAATTTTAAAAAGCAGAATTTTGAAAAGCAGAATAGAAAAAATCAGGATTTTGAAAAACAGAATTTTCGTTAAAAAAGTAGAATTTTGAAAAGCAGAATTTTTAAGCCAGAATTTTGACCCGATCCCGAAGATTTCACTAAATTTTCAAAAGTTTTTCAGTGTTTTAGGAGTTCAAAATTAAAAAGCTGGTGCGTTTAGAACGAAAAGCTTGGGGTAAACTGTTAAACTTAAAACTATCGATAGTTTTGTCGATAGTTTTTTAGAACTATCGATGTACGCGATAGTTTTTTACTATCGATACTATCGATAGACTATCGATGTTTAACGAACACTACATCCATCCGTTTAGGCCCTAGCTCGATGTACAGATGGACGCACAGACGCAAACACGCACAGACCGACGCACACAGGTAAATTTTCCCAAAAACATGGCCAAAATTATTTTTTGTGTTTATTCAATTTATTATTGCATGATTATATCAAAATAAGATAATTTCCATAAAATTCACCATTTTTAAGTAAATTTACACGAAAATTCACAAAAAAGAAGCAAAAAATGAAAAAAGTCGTTTTTTTTTTTACTTTACGCCATAGGGTTTCTTTCATTTGACATTTAATAATACAATATTTGAATGTATATTGAATGTATTCAATAGATTGAAAAAAAAAAACAGTTGAACAGTCGTTATTATAAATAAATAAATAATGCAGGCATAGATAACAACTATATACATAAATAAACATGAGTGTGAGTTTGTATGTGTGTATATCATTCAATGACTTGTGAGTTGTGAAACTGTTACTATAAGTCTGCTTGCTCGATCTCTGGTTCTATTAGAAACTGAAGTATTTCAGAGGGAAACGCATTTTTTGTTTTAGGATTTAGTTTTCTCAAACCACTTATTAATGGGTCAGAAGAGACCAAGAGATTATAAAACACATCTTCCATATTTTGCTGCCTCGAAAATTTTCTTGGGAAACTTTCTCGAAACGCTTTATATCTTTGTTTCGTGATTCTTGGGCTTCTTCGCCGAGCTGTCCAATGAATGAATAAATTTTATTGAGGCTTAAGTTTGGATACATATGGTAATTATGAAATTAACTATGAAACAACTATTGAAAGTGCTTCTTCTGCTGTATATGGAATAATTTTCTGGTCAATTTTTTTCAAAGCTTTTGATATTTTTCAGCACGTGAAGGAGTTGAAAATATTATATTTTTCATTACATTTGATGAACAAGTTTCCCTTTTTCTCGCAGTTGCATGGCGCAGCATAGCTTAATTCTTCGGCATTATAGTTAGAACGTAAATCTTCTGTTTTACGTCTCTTTGACCGTTCGCTTAGGTCTGAAAAATCCATTTGAGGCCGTCCAACAAAGCCATGGGCTCAGCATGGAAACGATATTTCATATTGCAACCAATTTATATTTTGTTTTAAAAAGGTTTTGTTATTTCTGGAGGCACTCAGCCATCTTCTTCTATGTTCATATATGCAAAATCAAAATCCGTTAAATTTTTCTCTATTTGCTCCGAATTTTCAATATTTCAACCTTTGGTACCAAAAAAATTAATTTTTTCTTTAATGTCACGTGACGAACAGCTTTTTAAAAATTCAGAAAGCTTATTTCTTAATAGAAAAATGAAAGTTAATTACGATCCTGTGTCAAAAAAGAAAAATCTAATTAAAAAAAAAAAAAAATCACCGTCCCCAACACCTTTTGAAGCCAATATTATAAAAAGTCGCAAAAAACCGCAATGTTTTAGGATTGTTTCCCATAAAGGAAACATTTAACTATTTTTCAACACTATTTTCAGTACAGAAAAACGCAAATCAACTTAACTTTTTCATTATCAAAGAAAAAAAATTTGTTTGTTTTTACTGCTCAAACACATTATCTTAAAAAGCTTTAAAATTTACTTTAGACTTAAAATTTTGCATTATCTTTGTCATTATCTTTTTTTAACATACCACTAGCAACAGAATCCATGTTAATTATTTTAAAAATCGCCAAAAAAAATTAAATAAAAAATAAAGCAAACTACTTCTTATAAGAAACCAACCTTGCTACTGCACTCGTTAATTAAAATGTTCTACTTTGAAAGCATCTACTGATTAAACAGTTACAATTTGCATCGCATGATCAATCAGGTTCTAAGCTTATGTTATTTGTAAACAACTTGGCATTAAAAAAAAACAACAAATCGCAAATTTTTTTTTTGTAGTTTTGGCCATGAATTTGGGAAAATTTACCTGTGTGCGACGGTCTAACAACAGTAGCATACAAATGGATTCTTCTGCAGAAGATGAGTATTTTGGGTATCTAGCGAATCCATCCACGTCAACGGATATGTTGAATAGATACCCAACACTTAAGGCAACATATTTAAAATATAATGCTCCCTTGCCATCATCTGCCGCTGTAGAGCGTTTGTTATCATTTGCTGGGATGATAAATAACCCTCGCCGTGGTCTTCTTTCCGATGAAAATTTTGAAAAGTTGCTGCTATTGAAAGTGAACAATTTAAATGAATTTTAAACAAAAAATCAATTCAGTTAAAATATTAGCAATTTTTTTTTTATTTCAACACAAACTATTAAATTTTAAAGATTGTATCATCTTCTTATGTTATGACACGCGCTCGTTAGTTCAATGTTTTTCTTAAAAATGACTAACCGAGATTTTGCTACTTTTTTATTGAATACCTAACTTTATATTTTGACTAATATATTAGGTTAATTTAATGTAAAGAATTTGTTTTGTTTGTTTTTTTATGTATTTATGTATAATTTTTTAAAATCAATGGTATAAATGGTGCTCTTACGAAATTCAATAAATATGTTCTCTTTCCCATGGGAATTACGAATAAAAGATATCTATACATTTTTTTTTCATGTGAAAGGGTGTTTTTTTTTTAGGTGTAGAGAAAATATGGGTATATTTAAAAAATTGTGTAATACTAGAGTAATATTAGTGGTATCCTATTGAAATTCAGCAATTATTGTTACTTTAAAGATTAAAAACAAGAATCTAAAGTGTCTATAAAAATATCATGGTTTTTAAAAGGGAGTTTTTTTTATTGAAAACAAGATGGGTCACCCTAATGAAATTTGGTAAAAACACTGAATTTCGGATAAAAAGCTAGAATAAAGAGTTTTCATAAAAAAAATTTTGGGTGAAAGGGTGTTTTTTTTTCGAAGACACAGTGAAATCTATAATTGGTCATAAAAAGCCTAAATTTACTTAGAAAAGGCGCCAGAAATTATTTTTAGATGTTTTTTTCAGAATAAGAATAACAAAAACAACTTTCAAAAAATGTTTAACTTAAAAAAAAAAACTATTTTTAAAAAATTACAATTTTTCAATATCGATCAGTATTCAAATTCAGCAGTATTGGTATATGATACCAATTGGATATGGAACCAAAGTAGGGGTGGGCCGACGTTTTTTTGAAAATTTTATTTTTCCTATACAAGCGTGGACCACCTTAATGTACAAGTATTAGGCCAGATATTCGATCGATATCTCGATAACGCAAAACATAAAATGTAGAACATGAAAAAAGCTACAAAAAAGTACTACAGTCGACTTCGCTTAGCTGAAACACTAAAATTGCCGAACATTTGTTTCACTTAAGCGGAGTTTTAATTTCAACGAACTAAGGATAACTAGTTTTAAAAAGGCAGAGTCACAACAAAAAAAAAACATATTTATTTATGTTCAACATTTTTATATTTTTAATAATTATTCATAAAACAATTTTAATATAAAGAAATAATGTGTATTTAAATAATGTTATGCTGAATAGGTGAAAATATTCATTTAAATCAAGATTGTTTGTTTCAGTAAAAAGATGTTTTCAGTTAAGCGAAGTTCAATTATCCGAAGCAGTTTGCATGAAAAGTATTGAAAAAAGCTCCGTATTTAATTTGTTGTTGCAGTTAACCGATTTTTTTCAGTTAAGCGGAGTGCAGTAAAGCGAAGTTGACTGTATACAATTTTTGTATATTGTTATCACAACAAAAACATTACTGTTAAAAAAAGAGCCAAGTTCTCCTATGTTGAAATTATGCTGGCACAAAAAGTACTGAGATGTAAAAGTGTACCAAGTTCTAAAGTTTGGGTTCAAATTCGTATCAATAAAATTTTGATTGTTCTCTTGACAATTTTTCTTAACCATTGATTTTTAAAGTTATTTCAAAAATTGCCAAGTAAACAATCAAAATTTTATTGATACGAATTTGAACCCAAACTTTAGAACTTGGTACACTTTTACATCTCAGTACTTTTTGTGCCAGCATAATTTCAACATAGGAGAACTTGGCTCTTTTTTTAACAGTAATGTTTTTGTTGTGATTTCACTACTTTTTGCAAGGTATGGCTGTAGAATATTAAATCTCTTTATTTGATGAAAATTCAGTGAAAATGGGTGGTTGCCACGCCCCCTGCCTGAAATTCTCAAACTTTAAATTTTTTCCTTTGTGTAAACTACCAGCTCCACCATTCTACCAAATTTCAAGATTCTACGAAATACAGAAGTGCTCTATAATATTTGATGAAAATTCAGCGGGAATAGGCGGTTGCCACGCCCCCTGGCTGAAATTCTCAAATTTTAAATTTTTTCCTTTGTGTAAACTACCATCACCACCATTCTACCAAATTTCAAGATTCTACGACAGTCAGAAGTGCTCTATAATAATTTATGAAAATTCAGCGGAAATGGGCGGTTGCCACGCCCCCTGGCTGAAATTCTCAAGTTTTAAATTTTTTCCTTTGTATAAACTACCAGCTCTACTATTCTACCAAATTTCAAGATTCTACGATAATCAGAAGTGCTCTATAATATATGATGAAAATTCAGCGGAAATGGGCGGATGCCACGCCCCCTGAATTGAAAATCTCAAATTTTCGATTTTTTCCTTTGTATACACCACAAGTCCTATCACCGTGTAAAATTTCAAGTTTCTACGATATCGGGAAGTTCTCCATAATTTTGATGATCTGTCAGTGAGTCAGTGAGTCAGTGAGTCAGTGAGTCAGTGAGTCAGTTACGGTTTTTGCGATTTTTAAAGCCCTATATCTCAGAAACTACTCATCGTAGGAGGCTGAAATTTTGTGAGGTGTTTGGTTTTGACGAGCTCAACAAATGTAGTGAGTTTGAAATTTCTAGCATCTTTGGTGTGGAAGTTAGAGGGGGGTCGAAAATGGCCTGAGTTGTTTCCTGTAAATAAGGGTGTAGTGCCAAAGTTGCTAGAGAACTTGGCTGGGCACTACCGTGCCCCTTGATATTGTCGTATAAATAAGTTATTGTCAAAAAAAAAAAACCTTTGTATAACTTTTTTCAAGATGTAGGATAACACTCATAGGAAAACTACAAGTTAAGCTTTTCTAAGCAACCCCTGTGTCATATCAAAAATTTAGCTTTCTCGGTTTGTTTGCATTTTCAAAAATGTTTATGTTTAAGGGGATGTGAAGTCTGAGACGAACAAATTGCTTCTTCCTTTTGCTTTAATTAAATTTATTTTAACTGTCAACAACTCAGCAACAATAATAATATTGACAGCAGTAGTGGCCCAAACCACAATTTTATCAATATTGGCTTTATCGCATTATTGCGTAACCAATCACTAATCAATACATATTTAAATAGAGTGCAATAAATGAAGTCAAATAAGGAACAAAATGATTGCTTACAATTAGTTGAAATAAAAATGTCCATTAAAAAGGACTATGAAAGCATTTTACGTCTGGCTAAAATCTACGGATTTTTGTGTACAACTTTTGACAGTAAAACTTCTCAACTTATAGTCTCAAAATCAAATAGAATTCACGAAAAAATTGTAGTTATATTTGTGTGTGTTTGTGCACTTAGTTATGTGATGTTTTATAGTAACATTCTCAATTATGGGATTCTAACATTCGATGCCACCAGTTACAGGACATCCTCAATTCAAAATATTGTAGAATTTGTAGTAAAGATCCTAACAGTTATGTGGATATTTTTAACACGAAAAAGTAATTTTAAAATTGCCCGCCAAATTCATGTGTATTTATCTGAAGTTCAAGACCATCCAAACAGTGTACTTTTGGGATACAAATCAAGTATTGCAGTAATATTAATGATGGCGTTGAATATATGGACAACAAATATTTTTAAATTTTATTGGTTATTATGGCTCGCAGTCGGTGTTTCTGCATTGGTACCGCAATATTTTGTTTATACGTATGTGATATTCTACACATTTACTGTCAGTTGTGTTCGGAATTTGTTGGAAATATTCAATTCAGAACTTGAAAATAACAAATCGAATAGTAAATATAAAATCGAAAAGATTCTTTCAAAAAGAAGATCTGATATCATGAAATTGTGCAATAAAAAGTTTAATCGGGTTTATGGAATAATGATGGTGCTTATTTCGGCGGAATGGGTGATGCTTTTGCCAAGTATTCCAATTTTGTTTGCACCAATTATTGAAATGTATCCATTAATGAACTTTTTTGAGTTTTTGAAATTATTTATATCAACATTTTGTAGTGTCATCCCTCCATTGGTTTTGTATTCAATAGCAATGGTGGCAAGTAGTCTGGATGAAGAGGTAAGTGTTGTGGAATTCATGTGTTTAGTTTGATAGATCTTCAAAAATTAGAATTTAATATTATATTTGTATTTAGTTTAAATTTATAGAATATATTGATCGACCACCCAAAATAGTTGTAAAGCCTACATAATTGTTGGATGGAATCCTTGATGCTTGCATCATTTGTTTACTGATATCATCATTTATTTAATTTTTTTTTAAAGCTGCAATTGCTTTCTTCAGGTGTGAAAAGGGCACCTGCATCCTGCAAAGGAAGAAACAAATTCACAAACAGGGCTGCCACCTTACTCCTTTAGCAGTAGATCTACTGCGTTTTAGCTCAAATGAAAATCTACTGCGCAGCAAAACGAATCTACTCCCCTTTTAACAATTTTAATAGTACCTAACCAAAGTTTGATTGTTGTCCATTTCAAAGTTTTAAATACTGAGCCACGTTCACTCACTTTAAATGTATTCACTAAAAAATTCAAATGCAGCCCTATCGTGAGTTTTACGTGAACAAAATTCCAAACGAAAAATTGAATTTCACTTGTTACTTGTGAGTTCCGGGTGAAAAGTTGTTCATGTTCGGGAAACTAGCCGTATTTTTAACTCTTTTTCAGGTAATTTGAGAAGTTACCGACATCATTTTACTCAGTATGATTGTGGCTACTGGTGAAAAGTGAAACTCGCAATACCTGTTAAGATTTCGGGCCAACAAAATGATGTGAAATGACGTGGAACCGAAGATGGAGCTGTTTTGTATATTTTACTGTTGAGCAAATTTTTTAATTTGTGTTGTAGCAAAATGTATTTCTGTGATTTGAATGTTGTTTGTATATTTAAAAATCTGCTGCGGTATTTTGCAATCTAGTCAACTTGGTTTGGAGAGAAAGAGAGTAGTCTTTCGGTGGGCGAAATTTTTTATTTGATTCATCGACAACTATCTCGGACTGGTTTAATTACTGCCGCGATTTAGTCTTTGAACACTTCCTTGACAACCAGAAAGAAAGAGGAAAAACAAATTGGAGGCCGGAAATAGATAGATAGGAAGATAGCCTTTGGATTTTTGAAGATGGAACAGAGGATCTTCGATTAGAAGTTTGTCCTGAGAAGGAATCCTGAGAAAAATTATTTAAATCATAAAAATGAACCTTAATTTTAATTATATTTTATTTTATTTTAAGGTGTTTATTTCCTCAATACGGAAAAATGTGTTACCTGGTACAACAACTCACACAGATTTTTGGAAAGCATATGATTGCCTTAAGGATTGTGGGTACATATATTCATAAGAAGGTTAATCATAGCGATTCAGACAATCCATAAATCCGTTTGCCGCACAGGAGGCAGGATGGCACTCACACTCAACGAATTGAGTCCCCATTGGCGAGTTGTAAAAAAGGCATTTTTATAACGATAGCTACTCAAACAATTTTGCCAACTGGTTGGTAGAATAAGAATAACAGTGGCGAAGGAAATGTCAGAAACAATTTAAAGACCCGTTTAATGAGTTATAAGAAGATTTACGCCATGCATATGGAGACTTTAGAACAAATTAATTAATGCTAAGAAAATATAATAAAAAAATACTTTTAAAAAAATAAAAAAATGTCGGAGTAGTTGATAATTTAATTTTGTTAATGAGAAAATGTAGTACCTACTTGACATAATCGAATGAAAAATTGTATTATAGCTTTTCGCTTCATCATTCAAATTTCTACACTTTCCCATTTACCAAACAAGATTTCCAAAAATTACATTACTGCATCACATTTCTTATAAATTTGAAGTTTTGATCTGTCTTGAATTTTCAAGATGAAACCTTTGCATTTGCATTACAAAATTAAATCTAAATTGGCCTTACTAACCGTGTGTTTCCAAAACGTTCACCAGATCTGTGATTTCTCTGCTTATAATTTTCTTTTAAAAACAATATTTAATCTGACAGAAAAGAAATCAGAAAAATTGCAGGATTTCGAAATAAAAATAGGATCAAAATTTTAACTTATAACCTGCACATGCACATAGTTTAATCTTTTTTTTTAAATAGCTAATTATTCGAATTTGAACTTTTTTATTGGGGAAATAAGTAAGTCTACATTTTCTGGCAGTAGTTTGAAGCTCTTTTAAAAGTAACTATATTTCCGGCTATTGAAAAACATCGTCAAGAGATAATTGAGGTTGCAGCTTGCAGGTTTCTACAACAAAGAACTCTTCCAATTCTTCATCGATTGTTTTGTGTCCATTTAAAGATTTTTTGTATTTGTAAAATTCCAACTCATTTCTAAATTCCACATTGACTTTCATCATTCATCCATGGTTCACTTTCTACAAATATCTTTTTTAAATGATCTATTATACTGATCCTTTGGCGATGATGCGAATTACCTTGTAGATACTTGACGTCCATCTTGAAGAGTACTTTTCAATATAAGATCAAAACTCTTTCGCAAATCATTTGTATCTAAAGGTTTCTTTAAATGATTATACAATTATTGAGTCATCTTCTAATGCCACCTGCCACCATAATGTTGTTCTAAGATTTTTTGCATCAAAGGTCTAACGTGCTTGCGTTTTCGCTGCTCAAATTTTTGGTCGGGACATGAATTGAATAGGTCGTAGAATTTTAGCTACTATTTTTTCATGGTTTTCAGCAATTCCTGATGACGTTATTGTTCTGTTTGTGATATATGTAACTTGTATGACTGGACTACGATTTATTAATAATTCGTTGTAGCATTAAATATATTGCAACGCAATTCGAGCTGCATAATTGAAAAGTTGATATTTTACCTTTGTTTTTTTAGAACCAAAATTTTAAGGATTTTTTCACATAAAATTCATCTTTTTAGTACCTTTCGCTTAACTGCCTTCCCCGCTTAATTGCCTGGCTTTTCAAATACTTATAATTGAATTTACTTGCAAAAAATTCTTTTAAGTACACGTTTGAAACAAGTTTGAACTGTAAGAAAAATTTCGTTTCCTTAACCGCTTTAAAATTCAAAAATTCTACTAAAGTTAGAAATTAACTAGTTAGCTATTTTAAACTTTAAAAGTAATTTTGTTTTGTGAAGATTATGTTTTTAGTAATCAAACATGTTTTTTTTTATTATTAAATAAATATAGAGATAACTGCCTATGAGCACTTAAGCGGGTTCTTGTAAGTACCTTACCCGCTTTAGTGCCTATCAAAATGGGACATTTAAGGTGAGGTACTTATCCGGGTTTTACTGTATTTACAAAAATACTGGGATCCGTTGTTCAGGTAGTAGAATTTCTAGAGGACCTCCACAAAAAGGTGTCTGGCGGAATGTGGAAGATATTTCTGATTTAAATTATCGGGAATAAAACAAAACCAAATATTGGTAATGCTCGAAGGAATAGCCAAAATTTTGATTCTAGGCAAAATGGCAACTTCCGGAAGAAAAAAAAAAGTTTTTATTTCAAGAAAATTTACACTTAAAAGAAATTATTGTAGATAAGTAACCTTTTTTTTCGATCATTACCTGACAAAATTATCTAAGAGATCATGTGAAAATTTTAAGCCGACTTTTTGAAAACACCTTTTCGGGAAAAACTCGTTTAAAGTATTGGGAACCATTTAATTTTTAGGAACTTAAACATACAAAACATGTTTTTGTGACTTTCTGTTGTGTGTTGAAATTTGCAAGTGCGGTACTTTTTGTAAGAATTAAGAAAACTGAAATATGTTAATGCCAAAAGCTTAGAATTTCTAAAATTTCATTATTTCATATTAAAAGCTCCAATATTTAAAATCTGTATTAAAAATGGGTTGAATCGCATAAAAGTTTTTAAACTTCCTCTTTTAAAAGGCGACTTTTACTTTAATAGAAACTGGTGCTTGGTACCTACATTTATTTAAAGACCCACCATTATTAAAAAAAAATGAGTTTTTACCGTTTTATACCTTTGAATGCAATTCACAAAAATGTAGGAAATAAGGCATATGCATGGAAAAGTTTGTAATCACAAATATAAATCTTTTTATTTGATTTTAATAATTTTTGATTTCATGTATTTGTAACACTTTTGGTCCCGACATCAATAAAATTTTATCGCGCAGACCTACATAGCTTCAGACTTGTTCCAAACCATCACTGCACGGGTGGTGTAATGAGTCCAGTGTGCACCATAAACAAAAAATACCAAGACTGGAAACTCGGACTGACGTTTGCCTACAAGCTGCGAGGTGTGGTGAATGTCGTGAACCTATCGTTGTGTTCGTGTCCGATGTGTGGTCAATGTCGTGAATCTATAAATGTGTGTGTGTTAACGTCATTTACCAACGTGGTGGCTTTCACATATATTCACAGACAGCACTGTACACAAAAGGGTTTTGGGGGGAAAGACGTACGAAAGTTTCCAGTCTTGGTATTTTTTGTTTATGGTGCACACTGGACTCATTACTCTTTTAAAAACAAATTAATGACTTGTGCACGTTCCAATTAACAGTTTTCCTTAGCGAAAGTGTCAAATATGATAATTATAATTTATAACAAACTAAATTTAGTGCACTTTTGATATGAAACATAACATTTCTAGAAGCAAACAGTTTTTAATGATTGATAAATATTTTCAAATAAAAAGGAAGTACTCAGAGAATAGATCGATTTAAGTAATTAAATTAAATATTAAATGTGTCACTCATTTTCCAAATGAAAAATTACAACCAATTTAGTAATTTCAAAAGTATATTGCATAAAATTTCTCATTTGTAACGCAACTTCACTTTACAGCTAAATATGATAGTTCGCAAAGGTTTAATCGTACAGCTGAAAAGTCTTAGTTTTATCGGATTACTACCTGTAGTTTTTGACAAAAACACTAAAAAACTTAATATCCAACCAAGAAATCTAAAATATTTTACCAGCTTGATAGTGTTTTCATCAACAAGTTGTTCCTTATTTTTGTGTATATTTTTATTTGGCATACATCCGTCTTATTGGTATTCAGTAAAAGATGACAGTAAGACCAGAGTTACTCATAAATTCTATTGCAATATTATAGCCGGATTAACTCAAGTTACTGCCAATTTATTTCTATATTATGGCAGAAAAGTCAATATTCGAATTGTCAAAAATGTGTTATTTTTCGATGATAAACATGCCACCAATTCGAAGAATGATAAAACCTTTGTTTTATTTGTGATTTATTTAACAGTCTTTATATTTTGTATTACAACAATTGTCTATTTGTTTTGTGAGACTCATTCCTGGAATACAATTGGAATCTATCAACTTTCAATTCTTGTATTGCAAATGTTTTTCAGTGGTTTGATTTCAACGTTTTATGCTTCTTTAGTAGTGACAATCAACGAAAGTATGATATCCATCAACAATAAAATTAATTATGTTTTGAGGCAAAAAAGTAACTCAATGAAATGTCAAATGAAAGAATTGTTAAAAGACCGAGCGGAAATTGTTGCATTGTGTGAAGTTTATATAAGTTCATTGTATAGTGTACCGATAATTGCAATTTTATGTTCGGTATTGGTTAATGGACCAGCAGGACCATTTTATACGATTTTAATGTGGAATTCGAACAAGGTTCGTCTTAGTGAATTTTTTATTCTATTTAAAGGAGCCGTATCAATGTTGCCACTTGTAATTTTTCCAACAATGATATTTAATAATGATCTTGGAAAAGAAGTGAGTTAATATTCTAGAATGTTTTTTTTTTTTTTGGTATTTGGTGTTGTGCATTCTTTATTTTTGTTAATTTAATATGAAAAACTATTTTCAGTTTGACATCAGATAAGTAAATATTAATCATTTCTTATAAATTGTATTCATAGGTTTAGTTTGCCTCAAATTATAATTGTTTATTAAATGCTTTTTGTAAGAAAATTTTATTTAAAATATAAAACATAATCAGACGCGTCAATTAGCAGTCCTCGAAATCAAGCAATATTCTAAGAGTTTCAATTCCAATGATCCCTAAAAAGAACTTGAATACATTGTTTTTGATTCTAGTGGACACAAATGTAGCTATAGGAGCAGAGAAATACTTATTTAGTTTTTTTTTTCGCGAAATTGAAAAAAGAAGGGTGAAAAAACGTTAAAACTAATTTTCCAAGATTGCGGTTTTATCCATTTTTACTTTTCCCAGAATAGATATGAATGGATCAGATGTATAATAGTACTTAGTATGGTATGGAGCAAATCTTCGTTAGTGGCTGACTTAAAATATTTCCTAGCATGGTGTTACCAAAACTTTTTGTAATCTTTGTTTCGTGCTTCCTGAGCGACTTGCAAAATCGATTTGGATTTAGTTTAAGTTTTAGAATAATTTTCAAGTTACTTTAAGCCCCGGTTTGTTCACACTCGATTATCTTTTAATCAAGGATTTTTGTATGGAATAATCCTTGATTAAAAGATAATCGAGTTTGAACAAACCGGCCCTAAGTCAGATAAAAGTAGGTTTAATTATACTTTTAACAAATTTTAGATTTAAGAAAGAAACTTCTAGAAAGAAAAATGCGCGCGCTTGTCAATTAACAATTGGAATGAACGAACTCATCAAGTGAGTGAAGTTGGTGGTGGTTTGCTTGGTCAGGGTGGAACGACATGGGATTGAAGTAGAATTTTAAGGTGCAAACATTAGATTTGGCGTTCAGGTTATTAGTTTTGATTAGTTTAAGAGTGGAGACTTAAACACATAGTATTAAGGGTACTAGTGAAGCTATAAAAAGATTTGCATCAGAAACATTTGGGGCTTTCTTCACACAGAACTTGCTTGTACTCACTTTGGTCTGATGAGCCGTCCCGCCCTATTTTGTTATGAAGCTTTAAATGTTTTGAAGTTTTGGAAACTGAATCTATCATTAAAATCGGAGCCAGAGCCAGTGTGATCCAAGTCTTTGAAGATCCTTGTGGCTTGTGGCGAATAACACTCTTTTTTGCTTTGCTAAACGTTTTGTAACAAGGCAACACCACCAAAAAATTTTTATTTTTTTTCTACTTGCACTTCCACTAGCCACGAGGCCTTTCTTGAAATCATTTTTAATGCGATCAGTAAATTTTTTTTAAATCTCCATTATTTAAATAAAAAAGGGTTCCTTTCTATGTTCTGTAATGGGCCAGTAGTGTTTCCAGAACATCTCTTTTTAACTCTGATCTTTTTTATACTCTCTTTTTTCATAAAATTCTTCTTTTGTTCTCTATTTTACAAATTTCCTCTTTTAAGTCTCTTTTTACTTCTTGCTCTAATAGGGCAAGTATTGGTTTCGTGTCAAAAAAAATTCGAGGTTTTAATCAAAACTAAAGGCCCAACTATAATAGGCATATGCGCGCATGGGCTTATGTCAAAATGGCATGAGTGAGTTGACGTTTGACGAACGGTTAACGGAAATATGGCCCAGAACCGGGTAAACGCCCCTTTTAGATTATTGCAAGATATGTACACATTATTTTACCTAACAACCTGCCAAAAAGGGTCGCTTACCCGGTTCCAGGCCGGTTTTCGGCGTTTGGGTTTTGCTGTATATTTTTCAAAATTACTTCCGTTAACCATCATCTTCAAAACAACTGGATATTTTCCTAAAATGTTATGAAGCTACTTAGATTATTGAATAAAATTATCGATTATGCGATAGTACTCATCAGTCATCACTCTTGTGTCATGTTTCACTCATAGATAATTTCTTTTTTATCATCCTCTGTTATAAATAATTAAATCGCCCATAGCCACAAATTAATGAATTTTTCCCAAAATGTATTATGTAACCTTTTCTTAAGTGACTTCGAGTATAATAGTTTTCTACAATAAAAGTTGTTTCTAGTTAAATTATTTTTTCCTACTTCTTTTTTCTAGTTCATGTTCATACCTACTAGTTGTCCCGCGATGTTTATTCCCAAGGAATTACTAATACAACTGTCGCTTTTTAAGTATTGTGGACTTTTACCCTTTAATCTTCACAATAATTGCCAATTAAAGTTAATATCCCAAAAAACCGAATTTTTGATTTTATTTTTTATTCTGTGTGCAACAAATTTTATAATATTTTTGACAATATTTTTTTGTTTATTGAGTCCTTACTGGCTTTTAGCGGTTTCATATAACCTAACAGGTATAACATTTGAATTTTATGCCATTATTATTCTTGGTTTAACACAAATAGCCACTGATTTGTGGTTTTATTCGGGTAAAAATATTAATCTTCGAATAATCAATTGTGTTTTGTTCTTCGAAAATAAATACATTCGAAATAGAAAATTGGAAAACGCAAACAAAATTACTGTCCGTTGGTTTGTGGTTTACTTTATTGTTTGTGGAATGAGTTTACTAAATATGTGGTATGTTTTTAGCAATTTAACTGTATGGAGTCATATTTATACATCTCACTTAATTATATGTGTTTATAACTTATTTTTAAGTGGACTTATTCAATTGTTTTACACATCGTTACTTCTGATTTTAAATGAAACACTTGTTTGTATTAATAATGAAATTAATTTATTATCGAAATATCATAGTAAACAATATCAATTACAAGAATTACTTAGTGACAGACTAGAAATTATAAATTTGTGTGAAGTTGATATAAGTAAATTATATGGATTAGGAATGTTTTTTATTTTGACGGGTGTGACGCTTAATGCACCAATTGGACCGTATTATGGACTAACAATGTTTGATCATGCCGGATTTACACATCAAAGAAACAGACTGGTTGCATTTTTAAACTCATTTGTCTTTTGGATATTACAATTTATGGCTTTTCCAGTGATGGTTTTTTATCAGGATTTCACAAATGAGGTAAGTAAAGGTTAAGTTTTAAGAAAAACTTGTATCTACTATAACATTTGATATTGAAGACTAAGTGAAGAAAAGACTTTCTGTGGCCTAACATTACATTTGCATGGTTTCAAAAAATATATCTCTTCAAGACATTAATATCTTTGTCTTTTACAACTAGATTTGATTATGAAGAATCGAGTTCTGCTGTAACAATTAATCTATCAGTTTCAGCATCACTATCTGCTTGTCTAGTTTGTATTTGATTAATTGTTAAATGATTGATTAACTTGGATATAAATCTAGTTTTATAATACTCGTTAGCAAGAAACTTTTAACTTATTAAAGTTCATAGTTTACAGAAGAAATACGTACTTTTGTAATTTTCTTTCAAAGTCTTAGTTCGTCGAGTGGCATAATCCAAGCGAACTGTTAATGACTGAGTTTGAGTCAGCAGTTTTGTTTTTTGTTTTTAGTAAGCTTTTGCGTTGAAACAGAAGAAGCCAGAACAATTGAAATGTTTTCATTACTCAATTTTACATTATTCTCAGCAGAAAGCAATGAAACCACTCTATTTGAGATTTTTGAAATTTTGTCTTTAAAATTTGTATCATTTATAAGATGAAAACATTTGATATCTTTTCCACAATCGTCGTCATAACAGCTTGTTTTCTCATATCCTCTAACTTGGCGTCAAAATGTGGATACATTTTTAAAAAAAATACATCACAAGACGATTCAATACCTTCGATGATATCTTTTCATACTAGAATAACTATTAATATTAATTCACTGGTAAGGAACACTTTTTGTTGTACAGTACATAACGCTTATAAGAAACTCAAAAATTGCACAATATTTGTTTCTTATAACCGAGTGTAGCACGTTTATAAACGCAAATAATTAGCATCACTTAAAATGTCGATCGTTCACTATTGCAGAGTTGGATAAACTGATGCGCAAATATCAAACAAAAAAGCATCAAGAATTTTCTTGATGATGCCGACGCGATTTATAGTCAAAATGAAGGAAAAGGACAATGAAAAGTATTTAATCAAATTCTAAATTGTTTATAAATGAATAAATTTGAAAAAATTTAGAGAATATTTTACCAGCACACAAATTAAACAACTAATAGAAACCAAATTATTATATGAAAGTGTATTTATTGGGGGCAGAAAATCGAAGTCAGTATTGTAAAGGAAAGTTCTGTAGAAGATAAAATGTGAGGCTCCAGATTTTAATTACAACAAAGAGTTTTTATTAGTACATTTCCATCATTAAGCAAAAATTGTTTTTAAACGTAAAACTTTTTGTCAATCAGCATCGCATCGTCATCAGCTGAACAACGATCAGCATCGCAAAAAAGGCAGTGATGCGTAATCACTACCAAAAAATTTGACGTTTGGGAATTTACCCCATATAATGTAGCTATTTTATATTTTTCACAGATTTCTTTTCTATTTTCTCCCGATTTAATTTATCAAGGATTATGTATCAATTTAGTTTTAAGTGAAATATTAGCTGTGTACACTTTGGCCTGAAGTATCTACTGCTAAGTAGTTCTGGTTGTATTCAACTCCATTTCTTCAATAGAAAAAATGTCTTTGAATGGATTCAGATGCACTAAAAAGTACTTTGCTGAGAAACAACAAGAACACAAACACAACAAATAACAAATTAAACACTGAACTGAAATTCTCTTCAAATAATGTCAAACTCAAATGACATTTGCACAGGTTGCTTTGAATTTTTCTTAAGGGTTCATGTTTTTTTAGTTTCGTAATTTTTTTGAAAGTTTCTTAAATCCAACTAACTTTATGTGTGTGCAAGAAAGTTCGTGGTTTGAAAAATGTTTCTTTTATCAGTGTTTTTCTTATAAACGTGTTTCTTATAAACACATAATTCAACATTAAAATATATGTATGGTAAAGTACACGGTGCCTTTGTTCGAGTTTCTTTTAAGCGTGTTTCTTATAAGCGATAAATACTGTACCACGTTTAAAATGGCCTCCTCCAGTGCTCATTGATTTCATTCGTGTTTGTTCAATAGTTTGATCAAATGATCAGAATGTACCATCAAAAAATTTGCTGGCGTGCCTAGTGTCTAGACAGGCACGCACAAAAATTAAACCCAATTTATATTGAGCGCTGTTAGTTGAAGGATGAGGGAAGGATCAAATGACTTACAAAATAACTTAAATAGAGCTTGAACTTAACGTCAGTAAATGTCACACTATCATTTTATCACTTAAAAGCAAACCTCCATTGCTGTTTGATCTTTGATTGAGCCTCCTTTAAAAGATCTTATTGTTTATTGTTTCAAACGATGATGAAAATAATTTTCCTCTGAAGAAACAGTCAGAAAAGATTGTGGAATTCTGGTTATCTAAAAGCGTGTTGCCCTCGACTAGTTTCGAGGAATCATTTTAATTGCGAAGAAAAGGAAAAGTCTATAATATGTTCCTAATACTTAAAGTAATAAAGCTAGATATGCAACATAATATAATTACCACAAGTTCGAAAAGCTCTCTTTATAACGTTTTCATGTTGTAGTTCTAAAAAGTGTTTTTTTTTGCCAGCTTTACCAAACAAACACATGTTAATACTTAAGGGTCACTCATATACAAATTGTACCTTACGATCCTTTCACAATAATTTATCTTAATGTCCATAATAATATTTAATGACTTCTCTTTACCATAGCCTTTTATATGCGCAATTAGTAATCTACCTTTAAGTGACCGTTACCAAAATAGCTATTCCTTATAAACACTTTCCAACGTAAATTCTTCTTCTTCTACATACCATTCCCGCGATGTGCGTTCCCAAGGTGTTACAAATTCAATTGTCGTGTCTCAAGTATTTGGGACTTTTGCCCTTTTACTTTCACAATAACACCGAAATAAAGTTAAGAAAAATTTGAGTTTTATATTTTACTCTTCATTCTAAATGCAACAAATTGTGTTATAATTTTCGCAATAGTTTATTGCGTATCAAGTCCCTATAGATCCCGAGCGTCCGCATATAATATAACTGGTATATTATATGAATTTTATGCCAACATCATTCTTGGTGTATCGCAAATAGCCACGCATTTATGGTTATATTCGTGTAAAAATCGTAATATTCGAATAATTAATTGTGTTTTGTTCTTCGAAAATAAATACATTCGAAATAGAAAATTGGAAAACGCAAGAAAAGCAACTGTCCATTGTTTTCTGATTTACTTCATTGTTTGTGGAATTAGTGTTTTAAATATTTTGTTTATTTTTAACAGTTTAACTGTTTGGAATAATATATATTTATGTCACATATTTATATTAATTTATCAATTACTTACAAGTGGACTCATTCAGTTGTTTTACACATCATTACTTTTGATTTTAAATGAAGCACTCGAATGCATTAACAATGATATTAAATTATTTTTTGTTTCGAAATATCGTAGTAAAAAAAATCATTTAAAAAATTTACTAAATGATAGAACAGAAATTTTAAATTTATGTGAAAATGAAATAAGTAAATTGTATGGTCTAGGAATGTTTTTTATTTTGACGGGTGTCGTTTTAAATGCACCAATTGGACCGTATTATGGACTTTTAATGTTGGAATATACTGCATTTACACGTCAAAAAAACAAAGTGGTGACATTTTTTACGAATTTTGTTTTTTGGATTTTTCAATTTATGGCTTTTCCAGTGATGGTTTATCATCAGGATGTCAAAAATGAGGTAATAAAAATTTAATTCTAAAAATCGATAACAATATTTTCTCTATATGTACAGTGGTGGAAAAAATAATAGAAACAAGATGCTCTCTTACAACTTTTTGATTTTTTTTTAGTTTATTTGCATGCAAATGCAAAGAAGAAATTTAAGTGTGAGTAATAACACTGGTCAACAAGGTTTTTGCCACAAGAACCAAAATATAATTTCCTATATGTTTTTGATGTGCTGAACTCAAATTTGAAGTCAGAAAATATTTATTGGCCTCTGTTTTTGAAATATTACCGTTAGAAAATGACAAAAAACGTCATTATGGCTGTTTTCGAGGTTATGTTTTTATGTGGTGTAATTCATTTTAAAAAAATTTATATAGGTGTCTATAAGAACTGGTTTTATTCTTCCAAAAAATGTTTAAATCTTTCCGATATCTCTTTTACTGCCCGAGATATTAAAAAATTAAGTACCGGTCTTTGACTCAGAAGCAGCACTGGCCAACCAAATTAAATTTTTTTTGCCACAAGAACCAAAATATACTTTTCTAGAGGTTTTTGGGTTGCTGAACTCGAATCCACAATCAGAAAAATTCTATTGGCCTCCGTTCTTGAAATATTACCATTGTAAGATGCAAAAAAATGTTTTTTTTTTATAACGGTTATATTTCAAGAACGGAAGCTAAAAGAATTTTTCTGATTGTAGATTCGAGTTTAGCGACCCAAAAACCTCTAGAAAAGTATATTTTGGTTCTTGTGGCAAAAATTGTATGCCCAGGGACTTAAACTTTAGATTAAATTTAGTTTCTCTTTGGCTTACTAACTGAAACTTAAGATATCTCGGGCAATAAAAGAGATATCGGGAAAATTTGAACAGTTTTTGAAAGAAGAATATCTGTTCTTATAATCACTGGTAC
This sequence comes from Episyrphus balteatus, assembly GCF_945859705.1. Lineage (NCBI taxonomy): Eukaryota > Metazoa > Arthropoda > Insecta > Diptera > Syrphidae > Episyrphus > Episyrphus balteatus. The sequence goes on from NC_079134.1 coordinate 39,074,954, forward strand.
AAATTTGTTTATAATGAATTACCCTACATAAACTTAGAAGCTCAAAAACAGCCAAAATGACATTTTTTAGCATTTTATAACGGTAATATCTCAAAAACGGAGGCCAATCAAATTTTTCTGACATCAGATTCGAGCTCAGCACGTCAAAAACCTCTAGAAAAGCATATTTTGGTTCTTGTGGCAAAAAAAAAGTTCAATTTTGTTGAACAGTGTAATTAAACATAACATATTTTATAAATACAGCGACTTAAATCTTCTTTTTCTGAACTACTAAACCGCGGAAAAACTCAAAGTTAGAAACATCGAAGCATTTTCGCTGGAAAAAATAATAGAAACAAAGTTGAGGATTTTTACTTTTTTGTTAAAAAAATAGTTTTACCATAAAAATTGCTATCGATTCTTTCAATATTTTGTTGTTGCACCTTTACTATTTAAAACTGCTTCACATCTTCGTCCCATAGAAGATAGAAGCCACCAATTTTGCACAGTTCTCCGCAGGTAGAGTACCATGCATTTTGTATATTTGTCCACAGTTCTTGCTTGTTTTTGGACCTAGTGTCACCAATCCTTCGCTTAAGAACCCCCCATAGATGCTCTATAGGGTTAAGGTCAGGTGACTGGGATGGCCAATCCATAACATTGAGTTTTTTATTCCGAAACCATTCCTTAGCCAATTTTGAGGAGTGCTTGGGATCGTTCTGCTGCATAAATTCCCATAAAACTGGCATGTTCTCCTCAGCAAATGGTAGCATAACATCGTCCAGAATTCGTACATAAATCAGTGGAGCACATTTTGTCTTTTATCCAAAAGATTGGCCCAACCCCAGAAGAAGAAAAGCATCCCCAGATCATAATACAACCTCCACCATGTTTAACGGTCTTTTTGGTGTACTTAGGGTTGTATTCTGCGTTCTTTCGCCGTCTAACGTAGCATTTTCCGTCTGATCCAAATAAGTTGACCTTTGTTTCGTCGGACCACAATACATTTTTCCAGTTAACACGGTGGGTGGAGGTGTTTTTTTTGCAAAAATTAACCGATTCTTAATGTTTTTTTTGCTTAAGAATGGTACTTTTCTTGGACTTCTTCCGGGAAGGCTGGCTTCATTCGATCTATTTCGGATGGTTCGGCATGTTATGGGAGCATTAAACTCTTTTTTTAAATCCCTTGATGCCAAAAATGGATTTTTTCGCGAATGACGAACTAAGGTGTTGTCAAAACGAGGAGATGTTTTTCGTTTTCTTCCCCTAGTTTCCACTTTTGGACACGAATGTAGGGCTGTAAACACTTTTTTCTTCGAGCACTCCATTACCTGCCCAATTTCATCCATGGTTCTGCCTTCGTTTCTTAATTTTTGAATCACTTCGCGTTCAACAACAGACGAATGTAATCCGCGACCCATTTTTAAACTTTAATTGTAAATTTCAACTTTTTTTTTATTTTAAACAAATTAAAAAACTTGAAGAATTAGTGATCGCTTGTTTAGAATTAAAAAAAAGGGAAAAACTTCTTACAATCAAAGTGTAAATCATTTTGTTTCTATTATTTTTTCCAGCGGAAATTCCAATTTTTTAACATTTTCTTTTGGCAAAAGTAAACCAAAAGTTGAGAACAGATAACAATTACACCATTTTTTTGTACCATTAAGTAGCTTACAAATATAAAAAAATTTTCGTTTAAAACCTAACATGCATGAAGTTATTTAAGTTTTCATTGAGTATAAATTGTTGTTTCTATTATTTTTTCCATCACTGTATATCTTAAACTCCTTGTTCTGAGCTTCCTTTTCTTCTTCGGACAATTGTAAAGTAAGAATTAGACACTCGAGCTTTGTTTAATGTACCTACTATTTTATCTTCTTTTCAAGCATGCCGCTTTTTGATTATAAGCTCATGACAAATATGCAAAAGGCATTCGAAAACTCGAATCCACAGTGTAAAACTGAAAAGGCAAACTCTATGGTATTTGGGAGATTATATGGTTTCGATAGCAATTTCCTCTTTTTGTGATTTTATAAAACGTTTAATCGTGTGATTCATTAGAGCCTGAACAGTTACGGAAGATGCAGTTGCAGTTACCTGATGTGTACATTCTGTATCTGGATAGCAGTTTTTTTTTTTTGTAATTTTTCTTCTTTTTTTGCACAATATTTAAAAAGACTTCTTTCCCTGACATCTTAGGTTCTTAGGTATCTCTGTTTCCACGGTTAGTTAACGCAATACGTCTTCCAATAATTTTCATGCTCTAAGATTTACCTTCGCACCAAATCCTAATTCAACTGTAGACAAAAATATTTCTTTCTTATACTTGCTGTGTTAATATGTTTACATCATTTCTGGACTGATTTCTGGACATCTGCGTTTATGAAGGTTATTGTATGGCGGCGACACTTTGCCGACTTGAGGTTTCTGGTTGTTAGTTTCCACCGTACGAAATCGAAATGAATTTTGCACACGATTTTAGTTTTTATAAAAATTCACATATTATTTTAATAGGTTTTAAGTTTTAAGTAATTATATACATATATTTCTAAGTACTTTTACTAGTTTAAGTTCAAATGATCTTAGAATAAAAAATGGACACCTCGATTGATTGTCTGATGAAAAAAGATTAAAGTGTGAATGTCGAATTTGAGTGAAAATGGTGGAAGTTGAATGACGGAATCTGAGTAAATGGAATATGAAACAGGCCGAATCGAATCGGAAATGCAAGGTACAAACACAATGCCCTTAAGACGATTACACTTGTCATGTTTTTTTTTGATACTTTTTTTTATGTAATCAAAACGTAGTTCAAGAGTTATTGTTTTGCTGCTTGAGACCAATAGATAACTTTAAAAAAAAAAAAAAAAAAAAAAAAACAATTTACATGTTCCTGGAGGTGGATTGTTCTTTGAAGTGAACTCCCAAACATCTTTTCGTTGGACTCCTGATTTTTCCTTTAAAATCGGTTTTTACTTTAGTAGTTGTTCTAAGTAGGTTTTTAACTTTCCCATTGTCTGGGAAAACAAAATCAATGTTTTTCTTTTTGAGTTTCGGTTCAAGTTTGTTGATTAATGTAGGTTGTACATCATGGCTGCTAGATCAACATTGTTGTTGTCCTTTTGGTGTTTATACATGTATTTCGCTATCACAGGCTAAAAAGTTCGCTATTTTCCAAACTTTGCTTCGTTTGAACCATGTAATTGCTATGTTAAACAAAGATTTTAATAGATGTCTTCAGAAAGATTTATTGCTTTTTTTAAATTTTGTTTCCAACTCGTATTGTTATTTTATTTTACCTGTGATATCTGCATACGTTTTATCGCTGCTTATGTAGCTACTTCTTAAATGGTAGGTACTCATGCAGGAGGTTGAAATCTTCGTAAATTTTTTTGGAGTATGCTCCGTCTGTTTTTTAGAATATTAAAGAGAACGAATTTTGTCCTTCTATCACTTTTTTTTGTATTGTCTGCAACTCAGAGGTCGACGAATTCCATTTTCGAGCTTAGAAATACTAGAAAGAACATGCAAACTCTTTTCCACACAACCTAAAGGGTAGAGTGATAGATGCGTTTTTTTTTAACGCGGTGTCCCCTGTATTCTCCTTCGTTCTTAATCGCTTCGAGCATAAAGGAATTTCAATGTCCACTTCCGCTTCATTTTCATTCGGAGAAGAAAGTACAGTCGAGGAGTTATAAAATAAGTCGTTGTCCTTTTCGACAACTGCAAGCTGCACTGCATTTATTGTACAAGAGCAAGAAATTATGTCCACGAGTGCCTTTGGAATTGTTGGCCCTACTGTTATCACCGGCTCAGCTCTAATCTTCTTCCACTTTGTTTCCAGCCCCACTCCTGTGGTTCCAAGGAATTACCCAGCCAAGCTTGCACTTGAAGGAATGTCTGAAAAGAATGCTGTTCATCTGTTGATTTTGTGGATGCTATAAAGACGCCAGATCGAACTTGATCTTAACGCTCGCGAGTGAGAAAAGCCAAAATCTTACAACCTCCTCCATAAAGGGTATAAATTTGATTTTTTCGGCTTAAAAAGTTGAAGATGTTGTGTTTGCAACCTTTGAAAGCGTTAATGAATTGAATAGAATGTGGTTGGAAAGGAATCTGTGTTTAAAACTCGACGGTGAATAGATGACCATTTTTTTGGACCCTCGTCCCATTTTTTTTTTTTTTTTTTTTTGAAAAACACGTTTTTAACATTTTGTCCTAGTCCTGACAATATCTCAAGAAGATCTATATCTTCTCCCACAACAAACACCGATTCATGTTCCAAAGACATACATAGAGCTGTTTGCACAATCAGCTTATCCACATCTTCCAAAGCCTGAAAGACTACAAATCCGCGATCTTTTAGATGCATTTGTAACAAACCAATGAATTATTTTTGTATTTTTTTCGTTCGCTAAATATTTTTGATTTTTGGTGCCTTGCAAAAACTAAATAGGTAGGTATCTTCATTAAAAAGGAAGGCAAACTTTGTTCCAGGTTAATATGGATCGTCTGGGTAGCCATCAAATAACAACCTTAACCGAGGTCCAAAATTGTTTCGTAAGAAGCTTACACAGTTGTCAATTTCTTTCCTTCATTTAGTCAAACAACTTTGTGAAGATGAAATTCACCATCGATAACTTCAGCTAAATTGGCACCAAAATTGGTTTCATCTGGCACTGTTGAAAACTCCTTATAAAATAAGGACTTCGTTCCCGCTCGCCAAATAAACGAATAGTTTCACTTAACATCATTTTACATACTGATCGTTGCCATACTGTTATGATTTCAAAGACACGGTCGTGTTTAAAGAAAACAATATTAATTCAGTTTATAAATTCCAATGTAACAATTTTAATAATTTATTTTAAGAAACAAGTTGAGAGTATTTAAATAAAAGTTTTATTTTTTACATAGCTAACAGTAGGCAGGTATAGATGCTGAAGTTGAAGAGATGTGTTAGGAATGTCCTTTAAATAAATTTATACAGAAAAAGGTAGACAGGTTTTGGTTAAAAAACTGTTGACGCACGTGTAAATGAAGACATCAGCTGTCGAGATTGTCTATGTTATTTTAAGATAATAAGTTATAATTATATTGGTTAAAGCAAAAATTAAACCAAAACTTAATCAAATTAAGTCGTTTAATTCAGCAAAATATGATAATTATTTATTAATATTATTTATTTAATGCAAAAAAAGACGAAAATCTAATCAAGCATAAAAAGAAAAACACTCTTCAAGTTTACTCAGTTTCATTAGTTTATATCGAAGAAGTGCGATGGAAGTTTCCATTCGTAAAGGAATTTTATTGCAAGTATTTTGTTTAAAAATATCGGGATTGCTACCAATTTATTATAAAAATGGTCGCTTTGAATTAATTCGAAAATCTCCTCAACGTTCGATATTGTTTTTAGTTTTTGGAACATCTATTTTATTTTTGACAGCAGGTACCTTATATTGTGCTTTTAATTCGGTTTCCTTACCTATTCTCAAATACACAAATACTGCGAAAAAATATGGTGACTATGCTGGTGTCATTGCTGGAGTATCTCAAACTATTGCTAATTTATTGTTTTATTTTCGGAAGAAACAAATACTTCAAATTATAAACTGTATTTTGAAATTTGAAAAGAAATATCTTGGAAATGAACAACATAGAAAAAGTGACGCAACATTGTATTACTTTGTAATATATTTAATGATATTTATTTTGTGTACTTCAAATAAAATGTATTTATATAGTTTCGTACCATTTTTAAAATTATTCTACATCTTTCAAATAATTATTTTTGAATTACAACTGATGTTTAGTGGATTGATATTAACATCTTACACTTCATTAGTTTTAATAGTCAAGAAAATATTAATTTCTAATAATGAACAAATTAAAACAATTTTGATATCAAGTGAAAAGTGTCTTCATCCTTATCATTTAAAACGGATCTTAATTGACAGAAGTGAAATCATAAGCTTATGTGAAGATAAAATAAGTTCATTTTATGGAATTCCATTAATATTTATGCTGGCATGTGCTGTATTTAGTGGTCCAGCTGGACCTTTCTACGCAAATTATTTGTTTGATGCAAGTCCTCCTTATACTTTTCAAAGAATTTGTTACATTATTGTGAATACGTGTTTAATGAACTTTATACAATTTATGGTATTTCCAATTCTTGTTTTTTTGCAAGATATTACAGAAGAGGTAAGATATTTACAATTGTTACGTAGCCAAATATTAAGGTTTTTGCACTGGCCGGGCAACCTAATTCAGCATTTTAAACATTTTGGGAATCTTGTTTCTGCTGGTGGCATTGTTGATAGGAACTCTGGGTTTATCATAATTTCTTGGAATAAATAGTAAATAGACGTTATTTTGCTTCATTTTTTTCCTTTTCTGCTGATTTGTATTCTATGAAGAACAAAGTTTCTCAAGAATGTATTCCTAGCCAAAGCGTCAATTTGTGTTGTCATTGATTAAGTGTTATTGTATTCCGTTTTCATTATTTGTTCTGCTTATTTAGTTTCGCAATCCAAAACAAAGTTGTTACTTATTTCAAATTTCTCGTTGGAATCCATTTCAAGTGATTTTATTCGTAAATTTAAACTTGCAAAAAAAGATGTTTTTCTTTTCACCTCTAAACATTCAGAGCTACAAATTTGTGTGTACTTTTTTTTTCGTTCTGAACGTGTTCTGATTCAGAGCTTGTTCAGAGCGCAATCGATGGGCTCATAAAAAAATAACTGAGTAGACCGAGATGAATGCTGAACATAAGCATTTGACCGGGCGAAATTGAAAAAAAAAATATCTCAAACAATTAAAATAATGGCGCAAGAGTGCAGTTGTAGTCGGTCTAGTTTTCCTGTTTTACTTTAAGATTTAAATCTTATTTTTTGTTTCTGTAAAAGAAATCATAAGTAAATAGACAAATGCTAAGGTTTTTAAGCAACAAATTTTTTATTGTTATATATAAACATTTAAGTAAAGTTGAAATTACTCAAAAACGGCACCAACGATTTTGTTTAAAAAATTCAAATGTAAATTTTAAGGCAAGGTCTATCTTCTAATGAAAAAAAATTTTTTGGAAAATCATTATTAACGGTACCTGCCATAGAACCGTTTTTTTAAATCCGATTTACTCTGAAACTACTTATTCGATTTCAAACAAACTTTTTGTAAAAAAGTCTTTATATAATTTTAATATACATAAGCCAAAAATAAAATTTTGAAAAAAATAATTTTTGGATTTTTAAAAATATTTTGAAAATTTTTTTTTGAAACATCAAATTTTCGAAAACAGGATATTGGATTTTTTTTGAAATGTTATTTTTAGATGTTGATCAGTGGTTTCTACAAAATGGCATACCAATTTTTTTTTTAAACTTTTTTCCAAAAAAATATTTATAAAAATTAGTTTTTTAAAAAAACGGCTCTAACGATTTTGAACATTTTTTTCCTAAAAATGCATGTTGATATACAGTTAATCCCAAAATTGAGCGTACACCCACAAAAAAACTACTGTTTTCCATTTTTGAACAGTAAAAATGCAATGATTTTGGTAACTTGTTTTCAATTTCTTTTATGTTATTTATTAAGTTACATAAAATAATGAAAAAAATATTAAAAACAATAAACAAGGCAGAATAACAATTAAAAACTCAAAAATTGTTTAAATACATGGCACAAAATTAAGCGTACACTTGAAGATAGACCCAAAAAAAAGTTAAATTGTGGTAATTTTTTTAAAGTTTAATATTTTGTAGGGCCACCTTTAGCCGCTATTACAGCCTGTAAGCGCCGTGGCATCGAATCCACAAGTTTTTTTGTGAAGGAGGGGGGAATATTTTCCCAAATTTCTGTGACCTTCGCTTTTAATTGGTTTTTGTTGCTTGGGTTGCAGTTTTTGAGCCTTCGCTTGATTTCTTCCCACAAATGTTCAATGGGATTAATGTCCGGTGACTGAGGTGGGGTCTTAAGCTGATTTCGGGCATTATATAACAACCATTCCTTCACTACAAACGACGTGTGTTTTGGGTCGTTGTCTTGTTGGAAGTAAAAGTCAGGTGGCAAATTAAGTTTTTCCGCGAATTGACGCATATTTCTTTTGAGAATGTCCAGAAATTTCCACTTGTCCATAATTGTTTCAATAAATTCGAATGTTCCCGTTGCACTTGCAGCCATAGACCCCCATAACATAACACTTCCTCCGCCATGTTTCACAGTAGGACGCAAATTCTCTTTTTTGAATTCCGTATTCGGCTTCCTCCAAACAATTTGCCTTCCGTCAGACCCAAATAAATTAATTTTGGTTTCGTCTGAAAACAAAACATTGTCCCAGAAACTTTGGGGTTTGCTGAGGTGCATCTTAGCGAACTCAAGACGCTTTTGCCTATTAATTTTCGAAATAAGAGGTTTTTTCCTAGCTACTCTGCCATTAACATCATTCTTCCGAAGGACGCGTCGAACAGTTTCGGTTGAAACTGGTCTCTGGATACGTGTTGCCATCTCCGCCGTCAGTTTTGGTACATTCGTTTTGGAGTCTTCTTTGATTTTTCTCAAAATTACTCTTTCGTCTTGTTGAGTAAAAATTTTTTTTCGGCCCCTTCCTGCTTTGTTATGGATCGTTCCTTCATAACGATACTTATCAATAATTTTTTGGACCGTTGAATGTGTTCGCCCAACAATACCACCAATTTCGCGTAAGGAATTACCTTTCAAGTGCAATTTTAAAATAAGTTGTCTAGTACTAATATCAGTTTCTTTTCTTTTTTCTGCCATTTTTAAAAATAACTTTGAAGGGAATGAATTTTTTTGACGTCAAATTCGCGATAGAAACTGCGATCAAATTCAGTTAAATAACAAGTAAAAGTAGCGGTAGATTTTGTTCTTTTCGATTTAAAAAGTCATGTACACAGTGTGTACGCTCAATTTTGTGCCATGAAATTTTGCAATATTTGATGTTTTTTTTTAAATACTGCATTTTGTTTATTGTTTAAGTAATTTTTCCTTTTGTATCTATACAAAAATATAATGAATAAGAGAAATTTAAGGGAATTTTCGAAAAGCGTCGCATCTTAATCGTTCAAAGCCACGAATTACTTATTTTTATATGAGTGTACGCTCAATTTTGGGACTAACTGTATGTATCAATCAAAACTGCATACTTGTTTTGTGGGGCGATTTGATTTCAGATGTTGATTTATTTTCTTGAAAAACTATTTTTTTTAATTTTTTTTGTTTCCTACATTTCCCAAATTTTTATATAAAAAGTGTTAAACATTTAAGCAACTTGAACTCTAAGAGCAAGTTCCAGTCGTGCATTATATATTTTTTGCATTATTCCGAATTTTTGTACCTACCAAATTTAAATAATAAACATCACAAACGATGAGAAACGTCAACCAATATCCTTTTGTTTATTTTCTATCGCTCTAGTTATAAAAGTTCAATTAAACAGTTTCTTTATTTTAATTGGTTTACATTATTTTCTGTTAATTTATTTTTATTTTAAACAAATTTTATTATGTCGTTTATGTAAACAGCATTTCCAATGTTTGAAACAGTAGTCCGAAAATCCGGTTATTTTTTTTAATCTCAAAAGGTTTGCTCCATTTTGAAAAAAAAAACAAGGTGTATAGTCATAACCAGTGAAGTGTGAAAAGCAGGTAATGCAGAACAAAGGCTGGGTCCCAATCCCAAATCATTGAATATTTCTTTAATGTCGATGTTCCTTATAAAAACGTTTTGGTTGACAAAATAAATGTTAAACATTAAATATTTTATTATTTTTACCTCAAAGTGTTCTTTGATGTATACCAATTTCCAATTTTAATCCACAGCTAATTGGCTTGCACTTTAGAAAAGCAATGATGAACTATTATAGTGAAAACATTTGTGTCAAATATTTTTAGTATTAGTATTCTGGCATTCTGGGTGCAAAGAAATCTAAATGAAACATCATTCGACTATCAGTTTCTTGTGGAAGACTTTCTAGCTGCTGTATTTCCTTTCTAATCAATATTACGTTACAAAACTTATTCGGCTCATCACTTAGTGCAATGTTAGTAGTTAGTAAGCAAATAATAACTACAAAAAAACTTGCTCTAAGAAAACACATAATAAATGCAAAAACTATCAGCTGATTAATATAATTGCCCCCAATAATATAGCTTTTGCTAGTTTATAAATACTCGAGTTAGTTTAAAGCTACTCTGAGTTGTGCGTTATGTCTATCATAACACTCTTGACATTCCTCGAGAAACAAAATTCTTACCCAATATGTAATACTAGTATATTTTTTTATCACTGAATTTTTTTTTTTTTTCAGCAAAAAAATTTGTAGATACATTAGCTACAAACTAATTAACTTAAGTCAACGTAATTATTGAATTTTCTTAATAATATACAAGACTCGCGATAACGTATTACTCAATTAAATTAGTGTTGAAGTCAAATTAGTCCTTTTCAATCTTTTAAATAGATCTATACGGTTTTATTACGATGAAAAGGTTAACCCGGCGGAAAGGGTTACTATTACAAGTATTTTGTTTGAAAACATTGGGATTGCTACCAATTTATCAACGAAATAGCCGTTTTCAATTAATTCCAAAAAATTTTGAATATTGGATACCAATTTTAGTCCTTGTCGTATCTAATCTAATTTTACTAATGTGTTCTTTATTGTGTGGTTTAAGTTTACAGTCCTTAGCGTTACTCAACTACGCTAATACCTCTAAGAAGTACGAGCAATATGCATGTCTTGTAACTGGTATCAGTCAAGTAATAGCCAATTTCTTGATTTATTTCAAAAAGACTGAAATACTTAAAATCATGAATATTATTCGAAAGTTGGAACAAAAGTATGTCAGAGTCGACAATACAAATAATGACACTGACATTACATTAAGCTATTTTGTACTCTATCTGGTTATGATTTTAATATGTTCTTCAAACATGATTTACTTAAACTGTTTAACTGTAATGTGGAATATATTTTATACTTCTCAATATGTAATTTTTGAAATACAACTTATTTTTAGTGGATTGATTTTAACATTTTATACAACTTTAGTTTTACAAATAAAAAAAATACTTACCCGTATTAATGAAAAAGTTATCGAAAGTAAAATTTGTCATCAGGTTCATTTAAAAGAAATTCTTAAAGACAGAAGTGAAATAATTTGTTTGTGTGAAAAGAAAATAAGTTCTATTTACGGAATTCCAATAATAGTTATGTTGACAACTGCTCTTATTAATGGTCCTGCTGGTCCTTACTATGCAAATTATTTATTTGATTCGAATGTACCTAATACTTTGGCAAGAATTTGGTATATTATTGTGCATGTGTGTTTGATATATTTTCTCCAATTTATGCTTTGTCCTAGTATAATTTTTCTACATGATTCCACAGAAGAGGTAAGATTTATTAAATTTTGTTTATTAAATTAATACATAAGATTTAGTATTGCAGGTAGAATTTGTAACATTACGTTATTTAAGGATAACGAAGAAGATCGTACGGGTCCATTGCGTTACCGTTTTTGTCATTGTCTGCCAATAATTTGTCTATAATTCTGCGTTCTGCCAGCACATTGCACTACCAAAAAATTTGTTTTTACTTGGGGCTCTCCATTTTGTATTGGATTGACAAAAAGTAAATCCCTCCACCCAAACAAGACACGTAAGACGTTAGGAATGTATCGATCTTGTCAATTTTAAGAGTAAGGAATCAGTTTTGTGATGAGATCCATACATTTTTGTCATTTTTTTCCCCCAAAGTTGTCCTGTTGTGGGGAATGGATTTGAGTTGCTGATTTAACTATATCCCCTTATTGTTCATTGTTGTACATTTTTGGCATCCATATTCGCAACTCCTGCAAAAAAAAACTTGAAGGTTAAGGTTAACATATTTGAATTATACTGCCTAATTTATAAGGCGCGGACTTTACAAAAATAGAATAAATAAAAAATAAAATAGTAATGAAAAAGAAACTATATCAAAGTTTTAAAGCGTGAAGTTTAATGTGAAAATATAGATGAGGATATAAAAGAGAACAAATTATACCAAATAAGGCCGTTACATATCCGTCTCAAAGAATATGAAAATGCTGAAGAGAGAATTTTTAATAGTGCGATAAGCGTACCGTCTAAGGAAATTTTAAAGTTTAGAGCAAGATACCGATCCCGAAGAGAAACGAAAATAAAAATATCTTCCTCAATTTTAAATTTATCCTCAGATCCTCGACCCCATGCTAGGATTAAATTAGGAGAAAAAGAAGTTTTTGGTTTGCTCGACAGTAGAGCCAGCGTAATCATATTAGAAAAGAATTGTATGCAGCTAGTCGAAGAGCTCCGTTGTTGAGTAACTCCATTTAAATCCGGAGTAAAAACGGCTGACGGTAAAAGTCAGTCCATAGAGGGTAACATTGAAATTAAAGTTCGTCATAATTACAAGGAAGAGGAGCTTAAGTTTTTCCTCGTTCCTAACTTGGATCAAGAGATCTATCTAGGGGTTGACTCCTTGAGAGCGTTCAAGTTGGCCCCAGGAATTGTCAGTAGTGTCTCTGTCAAGGAAAATTCTGAAGTGCTGATCGCACACCAGCTAAGTTTGGATCAGCATGCCAGACTGGATACAGTCAGGCAGAAGTTTTTATGTTTCGACCGGGATGGCCATGGAAAGACGACGTTGATTTAGCACGTCATAGATACTGGGGATGCGCTCCCTGTGAAGCAGCGTCACTATTCTGTCTCTCCAGCGCTGTAAGCCATTTTGTATGAAGAGTTGGATCGGATGCTGAGTCTCGGTGTTATTGAAGTGAGTGAAAGCCCATGGTGCTCGCCAGTGCGCCAGTGGTTCTCTTGCGGAAACCAGGCAAAAAACGACTTTGCCTGGATTCTCGTAAGGTGAATTCACTGACGAAGAAAAATGCAAATCCACTTCCACATCGGGACCGTACTGTTCCAAAGGGACGAGGAGGACGATGAAGTCCCTATAGCATATATGTCGCAGAAATTCAATAAGAGCCAGAGAAATTACAGTGTGACCGAGAAAGAGTGCATGGCCGCGGTGATGGCTGTGAAGAAATTCAGGCCGTATGTCGAGGGCATGGACTTCACTGTCATTACTGACCACTCCAGCCTTCAATGGCTGATGAGCATAAAAGATTTGAGTGGAAAACTCGCAAGGTGGAGTTTGTCCTTGCAGTCCTATGTCTTCGACATACAGCACCGTATAGGTAGCCACAATGTAGTACCGGATTCTCTTTCTCGGGTACACGTAGATTCTGGATTCTGGACTTGGAAGATGTTGCCCCGTGGATTGACTTAGAGTCTGAGGAATTTCAGTCTGAAGAATATTTAAAGCTTATTAAAACTATAAGCAAGCATATAAATGAACTTCCTGATTTAAAAATTGAAGACGGATATGCCTATAAGAAAGCTTTTAGAAGGTTAGGCGAAGAAGAGATGCAAGAGCATTCTTGGTTGCTTTGGGTTCCAAATTCCAACCGAATTGACTGAAGGAATCTTGTTTAGGGCACATGATCCACCGAAATCCGCACATGGTGGAATTTCGAAAACCTTAAACCTCATTAGGCAGTTCTTCTACTGGCCTAATATGACTGTGCATTAGGGTGTCCGTTATTTCCCAAAGTGATGTTTTCGGGGGAGACACCCCCTAGATCGAAAGCTTAGGGCCTAAATAAGGGGAATTTAGCAAAAAAAATTTGTTTGGGGGTCATTAACCCGTGCCTCTAGGGTCATACTTTCCCCATACAAATTTGTATGGGAAATTTTTAACTCATACATAAAATTTTTTTTCTCTCGCGTTAAATCATATTTTTTTTTAATGTTTGATAATTCTGGTTGGAAAACAGTTACTTTAAAAGATCACATTCAAAATTTCCCGTTAAAAATTTTTTTTATATTTTATTTCGGTTTTTGAAATTATTAGCTGTTTTCGTGGTTTTTGCTTTCACCTATCACACAATTTTAAATGCAGTTTTATTGTTTTTTAATTCTTTTCAAATATTGCATTCACAAATTTGTGAATAAATAAAAAATTTCAATTTTTTGAATTTTTTTTTTTTAGTTTGCTAAATTCCCCTTATTTAGGCCCTAAGCTTTCGATCTAGGGGGTGTCATCCCCGAAAACATCACTTTGGGAAATAACGGACACCCTACTGTGCATAATTGTAGTGTATGTAAACAGTGTAAATGTAAAGCGTCTAACCAAGTATCTCGTCCCTCTACCCTATTGTGTTTGATGCATTAAATGCATATGTTTATTGCATGCCTTTAAATTATTTTAAATATTATGTTGTTATTTTATTTTTACTGTTGAATGTTATTTATTTAACTTATGTGACATTACTAACTGTGATATTAGCTTATTAATAGTGATTTGTATGAGCAACTGTAATTTCTAGATTTAAGTTACAAACTACTTGCCCTGGGTATTTTTAAATTTTTTATATAATTAACTGTTTGCTTAGGTACTAATACTAACTTACATACTGTGATATTTTTTAATTTTAATTAGTAGGTTTATTTTAATATATTTATAAAATAGTATAATCTGTGAAATTTAGTTTAAGCTTAGATTAATTATTTAAAAGAATCAAAATTTGTGATATTTACTTTTAGATAATTTATTCATACTTTGTGATTTTTTTTTTTACTTCTTATTTATTTATTTTTTTTGTTCTCTATAACTATTATTCATTTTTCTTGTACCATTTTAGCTATGCATCATTTTATTGTAAAATTTTATATGAAATTTTTTTTATAAAGCAAATACATGACCTTTAAATGTCAGGCCAATTTTAATACATTAACCAAAATGAAACTTATTAATAATCTCTCACCGGTTTTTCTCTCCACTGCTGCGATGTAGATAGGGGGATATTCTCCTTGTCCGGTGAATCAAATCTCCTTATTCTGATTTGTATAGTCTTAATTCCGTAACATGTTGTCTGTAAATAGAAAAAGTTAGTATAACTAAAGCTACTTAAATGAAAAAAACAGCACTACCTAAACAGTTATGTCTGCGTCACATGAGTTTTTTTTATATGAAACTGCCAAGCCTAAATTAAGCCCGGCTTATAACGTGGGTTACTCCCAACATACGATATTTTCGATCAATGCATGACCAAAAGTAAAATAAAACAATTTTTTTCACATCCAATCTCTCCCGCCTCGAGTTTGATTTTCTTTCATGAAAATAAAATCATTTTCACCAGGCCAGTGCGTTAAAACTATATTTTGATGGATGTTGAGTGTTCTTGATTCTTGTTCGCAGTTAAACATCAATGTTGATAATTTATTGATGGTTTTTTTTTTGGGTTTCTGATGATATAGCAAAATTCCAAACACGTGTCCCGAAATTCTTATGGCCCAACCATTTCATCAATTTATACCTGAAAACCAAATAAAGGTTAATCGATGAACTATTCGTTTGGTGTTTTATTACCTTTAGCCCTCAGAAATCACCTTAAATCCCACTCACTGGTTCAAAGATTTACAGCCAGAAACATAACCAGAGACGACCTTTTTGTTTCTTTACACGAATATTCCGGGGAATATTTTGTTTTAATATTTTAAATCTTTGTTCGGATTGACATTACACTTTTATTTTTCCTTTTTTTATTGATTGAATCTTTTTTTTATCTACCCGACTTATGCTAAGCTATGGGGCTTGCTCCCGAAAAAAAAACTGTTCCGTTCCGTTCAAAATCTAAAATCAAACTCAACCTACTTTGTGTCTCGTTATTTCTTATCGAATTCCAACCTCTACGAGCTCGAAAAGATTATAAGCCATGTGTAGAATTCCGGAATACCTACTTGGTTGTAACTTGAAAGATTTTAACTGAACAATAAGTAATTTTACATCAAAATTAAATTTATACAACTTTATAAATAGGTTTGATGTTTTTATATAATTTTGATTAAAATTCTTCAAGTTTAGAGGTCCCGAATATCTACCATTACCCTATACATACCTTTAAATAATTGTGTACGTGTCAATTATACACTTTTTCCCCAAAACGAAATTTTCGCTCTCCTCATGATCTACTCAATTTTTATCTCCTTCACCATTGTCCTTCTCTTTTTGTTGTAAGATTTTATTTGGGAGAAGACCAACTGAAAATTTTCAATGCTCTTATATAAACAGACTACTTTGCCGACAGTAAAAAGGTCAGGTATTTGAATTTTGAAAAATTGTAAAAAATTAAATTAAATAACAAAATATCAATTCAAAATAAACAAAATGAATATGAAATGTAATTTAGACAATAAGTCTCTATTTGATAAAAAATAGCAAATGAGGTATAAAAGAATTGATCTTAAATCAAACTAGACTTTATGCTTCTCAACATAACCATCAAAAGAAGAATTGGGAATTTTCATAGGAATTACGTACTTATAATTTTTACCATTCAATGCCCAGGGAGTCAGGTAGGTATTGGAAATAAAATGAAGTACAAGAACCGCATTGGTAGCAAACAACATGCTACGAAATCGTTTTTATGAGATTACAATCATGTACATGCATTACACAAATGACAAAATTGCAAAACTCTGATCTCTTATGAATATCTTTTGATAATAATATCAACAATGTGGCACATGCACGAAAAATTATCCATAGTGAAGCCATTATAAAGTATTTTGGCAACAATTCATCAAAAGAGTTTTCGAGCACACTTAAGCCCAGTACGCAGATCGCGCTAAACTAAATTTTATCTCGACAATTTTTATCTCTACACGCGTTCGCTAAAAGCCAAGATAAATTTAAATTTAAAAATAACGGCTGAATCACAGTTTCATTTACTTATACCAGCTTACATTCAATATTACATTACATATTTTTTTACCTGCAGAATACCTTTTTTACGCTCTCATTTTGTTTTATTCCTCTTCTTTTATATATTCCAAAGTTTTTTTTGCCTCTTATTCCTTGCAGCAACAACAACAACCACAAAAATGTCAAAATTTATCTGTGAAAAAATGCGCTGAGCATTATTTCGCGAGCTAAATTGAGTGGAGACTTTTTGCAAAAGTAGTAGATGAGAATTCGAATTTAGCGCGTGAACTGCGTACTACCTGGCTAAAAAGCCTCGCTAAAATTTATCTTTGGAGGAAATTTGTATGAAAGATAAATTTTAGCGCGATCTGCGTACTAGGATTTACGGTGTAAATAATAATATTCTTTTTGTAAAGTGGAAAGATAAAGATGTAGGATGTAGCCACCATGGGCATTATTAACGTTATTTTCAGTAGGAAAAAGAAAAATTTTCATTCAGCAGCCTAGTCTTATTGCTGTTTATAATCATAATAGGCTGCATAATTTTTTGCCGCCCTTGCACTTACAACTGTTATATCCTACCTTTTTACTTGCTCTATAGGGCAAGTATTGGTTTCGTGTAGAAAAAAAAAATCGAGGTTTTAATCAAAACCAACATTACGATTATGGAGAAGATCAAAAAAGTGGTTTTCGTCATGCCGTCCGTCGGTCTGTGCGTCTGTGCGTCTGTACGTCCATCTGTACATCGAGCTAGGGCCTAAACGGATGGATGGATTTGCTTGAAACTTGGTACAGATGATTTTTACATAATTCCCTAGACCCCTTTTTTTTATTTTTTTAATATCTCCATTTTAACGCATATCTCCCATATAACGTTTTCGAGGTATTGCAAATTTTTCGAAAACGGCTCTAACGATTTCGATTAAATTTGGTGTGCGCAATACTCTTATTGATTCTAACAAAACTGCGTTTTTAGTTTTTCTCAAAAAATTCGGAGAACGGAAATATGGCGTTGCCGTTTTTCAAAAATTAACATATTTTTTAAGTTCATATATTTCATCAAAACATGAGTTAATTTTATTCAAAATTTACAGACATAATTTTGAAGTGTCAAAAATTAAAAAAAAAAATTAAAAAAGTTTTTGAAAAATTTTTTTTTTTAAGTTTTTGAAAAAAAAAATTTAATTTTAATTTTTTTAACTTGTAACTTTATTTTTTGATTTTTTTTTCTCAACTTAACAAAATCTTAAATTTCCAATAGCTATTTAAGATAACGATACTTTGAACTGCAAGAGCAAGTACGTGCGACCCCAGTCGTGCATTGGACTATCGATTATGTCGTCATTAAATCTAATTCAATGCACAAAAGAGCTAAAGCATTAAACTTTTCTTGGTTCAGGGTCGATCTAAGATAGTTTTTTTACCCTTTAAGGCAGGAAAAGCTTTTCTCACCAGAACAATTTGTAGCCGGTGGACATACGGCCATACGAAGGGCTATGCCCAGGTTCGGGTAAACATTCTGCAAACATTGTTTCCGCAGAAACGAAGACAGACTTTGTAATGATGTTGATTCTGGTTTTAACAAAATGCATTCTGAAGTAATGCGGCCTTGAAAATGTAGACATTCTTGTACTAACTCAGTCTCTATATCATTTGGATACATTTCTTCTAAGGAAAGTGCCTTTTTTGTCAGGTTGATGATGATAGTTCGGTAATTTTGGTAAGAAATGAAAATTTGTCGTTGAAATTGGCGTATGCTTTTTTCCTTTTTTCTAACTCGGCTACCAGTCAATTATGACGAGAAATGTATTTATCCTAAAAGTATCACTCGCGGTCATTCTCATTTCCTCATCGGGTGTTTCGTCAGCAAATTTTTTTCGTTTTGGCTGCAAATTCATTTAAAATGACTTTACTCGAACCATACACACAAGATTGAAATCGGTAGAATTAGGCCGTGTGCGAATTGTGTTGGTCAAAATATGACAGACACTAGTCGTTAAAATTTGATGTTTTTCAAGAGAGAATTTTACATTTGAAATTATTAATTTTGAAGGTTTAATTGACTGACCACAAAAAAAAAAAAAAAAAACCAAGAACATTTGAGAACCCATATTATTATTTAATTTATTATTTCATATTCAAAAATTGAAAATGTACGAATTGATTATGTGTTTTTTTTTTACTTCTATTTTGTTAAAAGCTGTGAACTATGAATAATTCAATAATTCAATTAAGGTTTGAAGACTGAATTAAAAACGGTCACAATGGTATTTTTTATCGTAATGAAGCTGGAAATTATCATTAAAAATAAAAAAAGTTTGTTAAATTAAGAATTTCTTGCAAAAAAAAAATAAGTTATTGAAAATAAGAAAAAACACTTTTTATGGTAATTTTGTTTTATCTTGAAGCAATTTTAATCAAAATAGTGCCAAAAAAGTCCGATTTAACCCATTTTAACCCAATTAGCACACCAAAAAAATAAATTGAAAATTTAACCAAAATTTTAACCCAGTTCGCACACGGCCTTATTCACCAAATTTTTTATTTTACACTTTAATATGAAAAGTGCGTATGTCTCAAAATAATAACATTTCAATGCAACCATGTCTAAAAAGCTTCCGTTATTTTTTCCATGAGAGCTTTTATTAAATCGCACTTTCTCCGCTTTTTTTTAACTAAACATTTTTGGAAAATTTTAATGATAATCTGTAAAAATCCACAAAATAAACAAATTTAAATTATCGGGAGTTTTCATTTATCTATACAGGGTGTCCCACAGTCACCGCCCCAAATGAAAACCATGGATTCCTGAGGTCATTTTATGTCGAAAAACTTAAGAGGTAGTTTTCTCGTTTTCGTCACGTTTTCGAGTTACCACGGTTTTTATGATTTTTGCTCTCTTGATCTTTAACTGGCCTTATCTTTGCCAAACTACGTTTGATTTGCAATATTTTTTTTACAACCAATCAAGAATTTACTACAGTTTAAGTTTGTCTCAAAACTTTTTTTCTGCGGACAACCGTTTCGCCACAATTTTGCATCAAACACAATTTTCTTCGTTTTTAAAGTTGTTTCTTACACTTTCATATCATTTTAGTCAAAAAAACACGTAAATGAGTATTAATTTTTTGTGCTTTTTATTAAAGCCCAGTTTATTTTCATAAAAAAAAATAAGTTTTATTTCATAAAAAAGGCTACTGAAAGTAATTTTAAAAAAAATAAACAAACTGAGTGAATTAAAAAAACAATAATTTTTAAATAAAAAATTAATTTAAATGAATTAAAGACTTTTTCTGAGCTATTGTGGTTAAGAAAAGAACAAATAGATAAAGCTCAGAAAAAGTTTTAATTCATTTAAATTATTTTTTTATTTAAAAATTATTTTTTTTTTAATTCACTCAGTTTGTTTTTTTTTTTAAATTACTTTCAGTAGCCTATTTTATGAAATAAAACTTAATTTTTTTATGAAAATTAACTGGGCTTTAATAAAAAGCCCAAAAAATTAATACTCATTTACGTGTTTTTTTGACTAAAATGATATGAAAGTGTAAGAAACAACTTAAAAAACGAAGAAAATTGTGTTTGATGCAAAATTGTGGCGAAACGGTTGTCCGCAGAAAAAAGAGTTTTGGGACAAACTTAAACTGTAGTAAATTCTTGATTGGTTGTAAAAAAAATATTTCAAATCAAACGTGGTTTGGCAAAGATAAGGCTAGTTAAAGGTCAAGAGAGCAAAAATCATAAAAACCGTGGTAACTCGAAAACGAGACGAAAACGAGAAAATTAACTCTTAAGTTTTTCGACTTAAAATGACCTCAGGAATCCATGGTTTTCATTTGGGGCGGTGACTGTGGGACACCCTGTATATGTATACAAGTTATTGTGTAAATAGTTTTGATTTGTAGTCATTTTTTTCACACAATTTTGTTGTTAGTGGGAAAAAGGAATTAATTTTCTACAATTTTGCTCTTTTCACTCAAACAATATGTGGGCAAAGGCCGTAGAGGTCGATTACTGGTTGAGGGGCGGTGAACTAGCTGTTTTACTCTAGAAATTTGCTGCTTTCTGAATGTGTAATAACAAGCGAGAGAGGAAAGTCTTTTATCTTCTATCTGTAAGACATCTGAAAGCCATCATGGAAAAATCTTTCTTGACAAAAGGTAAAAAAAATCGGTCCCAAATTTGCTGCTACTCAGCCTTGTGGTAAATCCACCTCTGTTTATAATAACGCTATGGGTTAGGGCTGTAAAAGTAACGACAAAATGAGTACCCGCATGTATACGTTACTTTTGATACTAGTACCCGCATCAATAATATCGTTACTCGTTACTTTCGTATGTTTCGCATTTTTCGCATATTTCGTATGTTTCGGGTGTTTCGCATGTTTCGTTACTTTCGCATGCTTCGTGTGTTTCGTACATTTCGTATATTCCATGTCTTTCATACGTTTGGTATATTTGGTATTTTAAGTATGTTTCGTACATTGGTATAAGGGTGTAAAAATTTTTTTTTTGAAAAAAACCAAAAACAATTTCTATAATCTAAGCTACATTTTAAGGTCATAAACATTAAAATTAGTTGCGGCATTCTCATGTAATAAGAGTTTAAAGGTAGCTATATTGAATTTTTTTCGTTTTTTTTTTAATCAAACGTGGAAACTTTTATGATTTTTTTCCAAATTTTTAGACAAAACTTGAGTAATTTTTTGTTTATATTCTTTCAGTAATCTTATCACAATTCTTTAGAGACCTTTATTTCAAAAGTGCAACGCGCAGATCTCGAAATATTAACACTTCAATACAACCATGTCGAACAATTTTTCATTTATTTTTTCTATTGAGAGTGATTTTCAAACCTCGTTTTCTCTCCTTTTTTTTGTGTTGAAAATTTTGCACCGATAATAAACTAATTTTTCGAAAAACCAAAAAACTTTTGTACATTCTTAAGCTAAATATCAACTATTAACACAAAGGCCATAAACAGATTGGTTGCGTCGTGGTGATGAAGTGATGATACCGATATCGAACCGATACGAGATGCGATAAATGCTGTTCAATTCAGAATGTTCTACCGAGGGGAACCGCAAACGAATACGTAAAAAGCGTACTCAGTTGTAGGGAAAATTGCGGAACGCAAATTATCCTCATTCCCGAACACGCCCATGTTTCGTTTCCTCCCGGTCCAAACTTAAAAATTGTCATTGCAGCCAACCTAAAATAAAAAACCATTCAATCATTTCATTCAGTAAAATTCATTCCATATTCTCATTCAAAGTTGTCGTCACTCATGGCAGACACCACCTCACCACACACAAGCAAGAAAGTAGTACCTACTTGAAATCAAAAAAAAAAAAAAAACAAAAACTTAAAACCACGAATAAAACCAAAATTGTAATTATTTGTTTGAATCAAACTAAAGAATAAAATAAATTAAACAAATCAAACAAAGGAAAAGAAAAATTCTTTTTATTAATTACAAAAGGAGAAAACAGAATACAAGTACGGCTACGCCCCAACAGATGCAGTGTACCATTTTGTTTTTGTTTCACATTTCGTATACCTATCCAAATTGGTATTCTAATTGGAATGTATCTACACTACACTCAAACACACTTTCACATATCTCACTCCCACATGTCCATAAAAAACAGGTACGAAAGAGAAAGAAACAGAATTCTTATTTACCCGTTTTGATATACATACACAAAAACAGAACAACAAAATGGTAAAATACATAAATGATGATACCGAACCGATACGAGATGCGAAATAATGCGCACACGACAAATGCAGTGTACCATTTTGTTTTCGTTTCGCATTTCGTATATCCAATCCAAATTGGTATTGGAATTGGAGTATCGTCGTTACTAGTATGTTCCGTATTTTTCGTATGTTTCGCACGTTTCATATGTTTCGCATGTTTCGTTACTTGTTCAGTACTAGTAACGAAACATACGAGTAACGAAATTATTTGGGCAGTAACGTTTCATTACTCGTTACTGAAGTGAATACCCGCATTTAAGTAACGAATACATACGGTTTCCTACAGCTCTACTATGGGTCGCGTTGACTTACGCTGTCAACGCCTATAAAATTACAAATTCTAGGCCGCTTTTACAAGACTGCGTTCTTACAAGCCTTCCACAATTTTAGTTAGCCTATTAATACACTGAGACAAATCAATAAAAACTAATGCTTTCTACTGTAATAATTGTTTTTAAAGGACATGTACTAGCAAAATTAAATGACTTAATTGAATGAAATTATCAAAATAAATGTTATTTATGCATTTGGGAGACTTTGAACCTGCTATTGAGTGTCAAATTCTACGTCAATACCAATCATCAAATATCATGAACTAATTTTTCTGGCCCTAGCTCCTATTTTTCTTCTGTCTTTTTGGGAGCTTTTTGATATTGGTGACATAAAATTTCCTTAGTATGTATTTGAAAAAAAAGCTTTCTTTGAATTGAAACCAAATTGATTAACATAGGTAGAGGTACCTTCTATAAGCACACATCAAAGACAGAAACATTAATGGAATTACCTTTAGTCTATAGAATTGTTGATATTTCTTATTCACAAACAAACATAATTACCTAACTTATGAACAACCTAATCAATTAAGAGAAATATATTGAAATCACACTTATAATGTGGATCTACCCATTTCTTAGATTAAAAAAAGTTATTGCGATGAAAAGGTTTATTCGGAAAGGAATTTTACTGCAACTTTGTTGCTTAAGACTTTTGGGATTGCTTCCAATTTGTTACCAAAACGGTCAACTTCAATTAATTCAAAAGCATTGGATCTCGTTTTTAGTTCTATGTGCATCTAATCTAACTTTATTAGCATGTTCCTTATGGTGTATTTTTAATTACGATATGACATCTTTGTTTAATTATGCGAATACCTCGAAGAAATACGAGTTATATGGGTGTTTCATTGCTAGTTTTACCCAAGTTCTTGCAAATTTTTGTATTTATTTCAAAAAAGAGCAAATATTCGAAATCGTAAAGTTAATTTGCAAGTTTGAAGAAAAATATTTGCGCGATTATAGTTACTATATAGACGTCACTTTTTGTTATTTCATAGTGTTTTTGATAATAAGTGTTGTATGTTCCTCAAACATGATCTTTTTATACAGTTACTATTCAACGTGGAACAAATTCTATACCCCAGAATATGTAGTTTTTGAAATACAACTTATTTTTAGTGGATTGATTTTAACATTCTATACGTCTTTAGTTTTACAAATTAAAAAAATACTAACGTGTATTAATGAAAAAATTATTGAAAGTATAAAATTTCATCGTGTTCATTTAAATGAAATTCTTACAGACAGAAGTGAAATAATTTTTTTATGTGAAGAGGAAATAAGTTCGATTTATGGATTTCCAATAATAGTTATGCTGACAGGTGCTCTTTTTAATGGCCCCGCTGGTCCTTATTATGCAAATTATATATTTTATTCAAATGATCTGAATAATTTAGCAAGAATTTGGTGTATAATTGTGAATGTTGGCTTGATATATTTTGTCCAGTTTATGTTCTTTCCTAGCATTATTTTTCTGCAGGATTCTACAGATGAGGTAAGATAAATGGTGCCCTTAAACAAGTTTTTAAAGTTAAACATTGCCCAATTTCTATTGCATTTCTTGTCTATTCGTCAGAATTTTCGGTTAGACAGTTTGTCTGTCCAAAAAATGTCACCTGGAAGCTCCATGTGAAAATTACGGAAGACCGTCTATAGACGGCTTTAGTGGTTCACTGCAAAATTAAATATCAAAATTCAAATCCAAAAAAAATTTTTAATTCCTCACAAAACTACATAGGTATTATTATTCTGTGTGATAACTTTTAAGACACTTTTTTACTTTCGAAGAACATAAGTATTGCATTTGGTACAAAGTGTGTGTGTATCGGACTTTTTACACAATTTGAATGATTTTTTTGTTCCCATTCTGGAAAATGATTGGTTCTATCAAATCTCACACTTGCTACCGGCTGTGTAGCTTTTTTTCCAACATGGTTATCTGCCTGTGCAGCAGATGATGGACGACCAACACATCTTTTTTCAGCAGAAGCAGAGTTCGTTGGCAATGCTCAACCGAAATTCACACATCGTCATAATCTTTAATTTGTTCTTCTTCATCTTAGTTTTGATTTTTTTTCAGCGTTCCGTCGTCTATATAAAACAAACTCATTTGTTGTAGCCATATCCAAAAGATGATAGAAAATTCTTGTTGTTATGTCTTGAGTTTTGATTTGTAAACCATTTCGACCCATGAAGGCATCCATCAAATCGACACCAACCATATGAGCGTTATACTCACGTATAATTTGTGGACAGTCGATTTCGTGATATGTTTTCAAAAAAGGGTTTGTACTAACATTCGTTCACCATAGTTTGACATTTGTCGTGTCCTTCCTGGTATTGACTCCGTAAGCTAATCCGACGTATTCTGTCGAATAACCTCTTTCTGCTTTTTTGAGGTCTTCACTTTTATCGAGCTCTTAGATACACCAAAAGGGGCAAAGACATCTAAAAACTGTCGAAATAAATTATTATTAAAAAAGTAAGTCAGCAAAATTTTCTAAAAAGGATTTAGATTGTATTTACATAATATGGAAATATAAGTTCGAATTTACTAAAACGTACCAAAGTTAATAATGCTTTTTAGTTAACGATATTTTTCTTATACGTTATACAATGAAAGAAATAAAAAAAATAAGAAACTAATTCTTAATAGGCACTGTTTGTTAACCTGTTTGTTAGTTAACTTTATTTAAAAATCGCTTAGACTTTTTTTTCGAAAATGCCCTCATACTTGATATGAGAGAGTCGGAAGTAGGAGTAAGCATCAACTTATTGAGAACATCAAGATTACAGGAGATTCGTGAAAACTTCCTGGAAAAACGTCCACGATATTGGCGAAAATGTTTATTTCTTGCTTCAGCAGCCTCTTCTGAAAACTGATCAATAGGTAGGAATTAATATTTTGTGCAACGTAAGGGTCATTGGATGCCAAGAATATGGGATTACATATAGCTGATCAGTTTCAAAATTAAATTGGAAAATCAATTAAAGTTTACTTCATCCCCAGAAGAAATGGTTTCAAGTATTACCTTTAAACGGTAAATAAGGTCTTTATCAACACATAAGATTTCCGATGCAATAGTGGGGGTCATCAAAAAACATTCTGCTAGTATTTCCGTCATTGGTATTTCCCAATCCAGGCTTTGGTACGTCAACTATGAGCCCTAGTCTTTACTTATGTCGTTTTCTTTCACTCTATTAAGGAGTAGAGTACTCCTTTTTCTACAGTGATAGAACATAAGGAGAGTAATAATTTTTTTTTTGTAATTGTGTGTGTGACAAGGCAAAAATGGATAATTTCCTTGAAAAAAATAGTGATAACAGGCCTAGGGAAAAAATTTTATGAATTGAAAACAAATTAATAGTAATAACATAAATGAAGCATAATAAGAGTTCGTTGATAAGTCTGCTTCTACACGAAGACGCAAGGCGCAGAAATTATCTTTTTATTTCCTTTTGATTTTCGTTACGGTGCGTCGCGTCGCGCGCTTCTACACGTACCTAGTATTTTTTTGAAGACGCAAATTTGACAGCTATTTTATTTGGTTTTTGTTTTTGTTTTCGTATGACGACTTCTACAGGAAGACTTAGACGCACGAGATGCACATAAGAACAAGGGAGAGAGAAAGATCGATTTCTCCTTTCATCTTATGTACATCTTGTGCGTCTACGTCTTCGAGTAGAGTAGTAAGGTTTTGAACAAACGAATTCTAGCATGCAAGATTGATAAACCAAACTTCTAATTCAAATCTAAGTTGACTATATTACCTTCTACTTTTTTTTTTTATTTTCAAGTGATCGATCTCACAAAAAAACTGCTCAATCAGCATCTTTCTTCGGTCACTTAGATTAGATACTCGGAATATTATCTGTGTGAAGCCGTATGCAATGTCGTAGGATGAAAATCTTTTCTTAATTTAAACAAACATCTCTCCATTATAATTTATAACCCTCTCTTTTGAATGCACTTTGTTGAAAAACATTTTCTGGTGTTGGCCTTAAGGTGTCATTAACCAGATTTCAATTCCATATCCTTCATCTCCAAGCAATACAATGTTAGCAGAATTTCTCATACTGGATTTCAGAGCACTGTTTCTCCAAATTCTGAAATCGTGAACCAAGGCCTGCCATCTCCAATCTACACTTGTGAAATATTCCAATTCATCACATATTGCTTGAATATTGATGGCGGCATATCCTTTTTCGTTTGTTGTACTCTTCTCAATGGAACTGCGGAAAACGGGTTAAAATACTTATTTGATATATGTAAGTAAACAAAAAGATAATTATAACCCCATCAAATACACTTTTTAATCCAATTAATTTTACTCGATGTCTTATTTGAACTCTATCTAATTAAAAGTTACAAATTGAACTCCAACCCATATTGTTAATTCATCCATTTATTAGATTAAAATAGTTATTGCGATGAAAATGTTTATTCGAAAAGGAATCTTACTGCAAATATTTTTCTTAAGACTATTGGGATTATTACCAATTTGTTACCGAAACGGTCATTTTCAATTAATTCAAAAGCAATGGACCTCGTTTTTATTTCTATGTGCATCTAATCTAACATTATTAACATGCTCTTTATGGTGTATTTTTAATTCCGATTTCATATCCCCGTTAAGCTATGCAGTTACTTCGAAGAAATACGAGTTATATGGATGTTTTATTGCCAGTTTAACACAAGTTTGTGCTAATTTTTTTATTTATTCAAAAAAGGAAGAAATATTGAATATTCTGAACCTAATTTCCAAGTTCGAAGAAAAGTATCATGGAGATGATGGTAGTAATGTAGACTTTACTTTTTGTTATTTCATCGTGTTTTTGATAATAAGTGTTATATGTACCTCAAACATGATCTATTTGTACAGTTGCGGTTTATTTTCATGGTGGAACAAATTCTATACTCCACAATATGTAGCTTTTGAAATGCAATTTTTATTTAGTGGATTACTTTTAACATTTTATACGTCTCTAGTTTTAATAATTAAAAATACATTATCATGTGTCAATGATCAAATTAAAAATAAAATAAACTCAAAAACAAATTTAATACAACCTCTAAAAGACAGAAGTGAAATCATTATTTTGTGTGAAGAGAAAATAAGTTCAATATTTGGCATCCCTATAATGTTTATGCTGACAACTGCCTTGTCCAATGGTCCGGCTGGCCCGTATTATGCTTATAACATGCTTGATGTCTATGTTTCTTTTACTTTTGAAACAATTTGGTACATCGTGGTGAATGCGTGCTTATTAAATGTGATACAATTTTTGCTGTTTCCAACCATAGTTTTTCTTCAAGATGTCACAGAAGAGGTAAGTTATATAGTTTTCAAGTTATACTTGAAATGACTTCTGTAAAGTAATTTTCAGTTATCTCACACTTTAAAAACACTAGAGATACGAGTTGAAATTTCAGACCTCTGCATCATTGAATGTTTTACGATACCTATTTCAAGCCCGAGAAAAAGAAATCGTTTGGCTTCATTAGCTTTTCTATTTATTGGCAACGACATCGAACAATTTTGTTTCTCTCGGAGGTTTTTCACAATAGTTTTAAGATTTTTGCAAACAAAATCATAGTTAAAATTTTATTTAGACTATGGTTTTGAACAAACTGCAGAAAAAAATACTACTAATAAAAAAAACAATGCGTGTTTTTAGAGTGGATGAGTCTTTCCTTCACTAGTTTAGAAACTACCGGAAGGAAACACAACCGTTCAATTCAAGTTTGAGAAAAAAAAGTGGTGTGCCCCAGGGCTCAGTTCTGTCTCAAATTCTCTTTGTAATTTGTATCGGCTTTTTTTAAGCTTCTAATCCACTCAACTGTTCAAATAAACTTGATATTGATGTAAAGGTATCTACTATAAACAGTCATCAAAGACAAACAAATTAATGGAATTAATTCTAGTTTAGAATTGTTGATATTTCTTATTAGCCTATACATAATCACCTAATGAAAACAACTTAATCAATTAACAGATACAAATTGAACTCATACTCATGATGTGGATCCACCCATTTCTTAGATTAAAAAAGTTATTGCAATGAAAAGGTTTATTCGGAAAGGAATTTTACTGCAACTTTGTTGCTTAAGACTTTTGGGACTGCTTCCACTTTGTTACCAAAACGGTCAACTTCAATTCAATCAAAAGCATTGGGTCTCGTTTTTAGTTCTATGTGCATCTAATCTAACTTTAATATCATGCTCCTTATGGTGTATTTTTAATTCCGATTTTATATCTTCGTATAATTATGCGAATACTTCGAAGAAATACGAGTTATATGGGTGTTTACTTGTCAGTTTTGCTCAAGTTTTTGCAAATCTTTGTATTTATTTAAAAAAAGAGCAAATATTTGAAATCATGAAGCTAGTTTCCAAGTTCGAAGAAAAGTATCTACGCGATGATAGTTATATAGATGTCACTTTTTGTTATTTCATAGTGTATTTGATATTTAGTGTTATATGTTCCTCAAACATGATCTATTTGTACAGTTGCGGTTTATTTTCATTGTGGAACAAATTCTATACTCCACAATATGTAGCTTTTGAAATGCAATTTTTATTTAGTGGATTACTTTTAACATTTTATACGTCTCTAGTTTTAGTAATCAAAAATACATTATCAAGTGTCAATAATCAAATTACAAATCAAATAATCTCAAGTAGAAAGTTAATAGAAATTCTAAAAGACAGAAAAGATATCATTATTTTGTGTGAAGAAAAAATAAGTTTAATATTTGGAATCCCTTTAATATTTATGCTGATAAGTGCCTTGTCCAATGGCCCATCCGGCGTGTACTATGGTAACGTTCCTTTAACTGTTGAAAGAATTTGGAGTATAGTTGTGAATTCGTGTCTATTGAATCTGATACAATGTTTGCTGTTTCCGACAATAGTTTTTCTTCAAGATGTAACAGAAGAGGTAATATAATGTTTTTTTTTTAATGTTGTTTGCATGTTGTTTTTACTGCAATTGCAGTAAAAATAAAATAAAATAAGAAAACTTCAAGAAAATGTCCCCCAAATTTTAAAAGATGCCGCCGGATCGACATTCTCATCACAGCAATTAGCTTTTGATCCCGATTTGATCAAGGCTCTTGCCTTGAGGTAAATTAAACAAAGAGCAATATGAGAACATTCGAAGAGCTACGAAAGCTATCGGACATGATATTTTCCCTTCGTAGAAAAAAATAACAGAAGCAAATACTTGGCACACACCAAATGGGGATGTGATGGTGCAAGTGGTCAAAGCCAATACAAAAGTTTGCAGTGCCAGAGGAAGGTGTTTCCGATGAACAATTGATGTATTTTTAAATTTACTTGCGACCTTAAAACTCTTCGGAGAAGAAATTTAGACAAATCCGCCATCATCAACCCGCTATTGCTGCTCTCTTAAGTTTTCATTTTCGAAAGAAACTCCGGAAGAGCTTCTAAAAGAAAAAAAAATAGTGTCGAAAATGAAATTCAGCATTTTCTGAAATTGAGCAAAATGGATATATCGTTAAATAAAGCATTAAATGCATATTACAATGATTGACATTCGACAGCAAGCTTGAGTGCTTTCTAAATAAAATGCACGGGTCGCACGTACTTGCTCTTGCAGCTCAAAGCATTTTTATGTTAGTCTACTTGTAGATTTTAGAAGCTGGATCTAAATTAAAAAAAAAATGATATTGGTAAAGAGCCGACATTTAGGGCAAAATTATGTTAAATGAAAAAAATTTTTTTTTGTTATTTGATTTTTTTGAGAAAAAATAAAAATGCAGTTTTATTGCCACTGCTTTAAATGGGTTGGGGTCAAAATTCTGCCGGGGTCAAAATTCTTTTGTCAAAATTCTGCTTTACAAAATTCTGCTTTCAAAATTCTGCTTTTCAAAATTCTGTTTTTCAAAATTCTGTTTTTCAAAATTCTGCTTTTCAAAATTCTGTTTTTCAAAATTCTGCAAAAAAATTAAAAATTAAAAAATTAATTTTTTGCAAAAATTTGTAAAATCATCTTCTTGAAAAATGTTCTGCTTATTTGATTACTTACCTTCATAATTTGTCATTCTTTGAAAGCAAATTCATTTTTGTTTTATAAATAAATAAATTTGAAAATATTAAGAAAAGGTTTTTAATACATTTCCGAAAATAATTAAAATTTTTTTAATTTATCAAATAAAGATGAATATTCAAAAATTTGAATAAAAAAAGGAATATTTTGTATCAAACAACATCGGTTCCAATAAGTTAAACATAGATTTTATTTGAAAGAAAGTCAGTCTATGCATTTTAAAAAATATTTGCGACACTTAAACAAAAAAATTTAGGAAAGTACCAATGTTGAATTACATGAGGTGTATTTTTCTTTAGTCAGCGCATATGCTATAAAAAAAAAAAACAGAATTGGCAGAATTTTTTTGTTCAATTATAATGCTGGCAGAATTTTGAAAAGCAGAATTTTAAAAATCAGAGTTTTGAAAAGCAGAATAGAAAAAAAGCAGAATTTTGAAAAACAGAATTTTCGTTAAAAAAGCAGAATTTTGAAGCCAGAATTTTGACCCGATCCCGCTTTAAATATTACGTATACAAATTTTAATCAAAATCGTTAGAGCCGTTTTCGAGAAATTCGTAATATCGTATTTTTTTGTATGGGAGGTATACGTTCTAAACGACATATAAAAAAAACAAAAAAAAAGCAACTTTCAGAATTCCATAAAAATCATCTGTACCAAATTTGAAGAAAATCCATCCACCCGTTTAGGCTGTGGAAATGTGTACAGATGGACGCACAACCGCACAGACGCACAGACGAACAGACGTACAGACGCACGGACTTAATTGCGATACCCACTTTTTTGGAATTCTCCATCATCGTAATGTGGGTTTTGATTAAAACCTCAATTTTTTTTTCGACTCCAATACTTGCCCTATAGAGCAAGTAAAAATAAAATTTTGTGAACTTGAACCTGAAAGTGTGTTCACGGGTGCAGAACTCTGGCCTGCGAGATTGCTTCTTAAATAATAATTGCTGATATTAGTTTAAAATAAACAGCAACCTAGATGCATTGAAAACGAGGAATGATACCTGAGTAAATCGTTTTACCCCAAAGACTTTTGGTCTAAAGTTGCCAGGCATAGAGTGCAGTGCATATCCTAAGAAATCTCTTTTCATGAATAAATTAATAAGCAAATCATTATGAAAACTATGCGTTATACTTTTATTATACAAGTTAACTAGTTTGTTAAGTTAACAAAATTGTTATTTATTTCGTTTATGAAATAACAATGAAATAATAATGAAAGGAGGTACGAAAATCAAGCGATAACAAATAATGTAACTAGGCACTATGATTAATTTATAATTACCTCCAGTAGGGACATTTAAAACATGTCAATCGATGAACACTAGCCGGTCGGTGTCATGAAAAGGTTTATTCGTAACGGAATTTGATTGCAAATATTCTGTCTGAGACTATTCGGATTGATACTGATTTGTTATAAAAATGGCCGTCTTCAATTTATTCCAAAAACATTTTCGAGAATATTTCCTAAAACACACACCTTCATACAGATTGTGCTTAACATCAACGCTCAACGCTCATATTTAAAAAAGTATATAAATAATAAGTCCGTTAAATACACTTTGTTGTTTTTTTATGTCAATTCTCCTATAATCATTTTCACTTAAGTCATTTGAATAGTTTTCCCTTGTTCTCAAAATTTCAAAATTTTCTTCAAGTAATGTGACAGATTCCTGTTTTGATGTCTTACAAATAAAAAAAGCAATGCTAAAGATATAAATTGAGTTAACACCAGCGTTAGAGCCAAGATGATTTCCTGTTTCATACTCATACCAATATGTAAAAAAAAAGAAGGTAATAAGAAGTTTTCTCCATAGTCTTTTAATTTAGATTTCCAAAGACTACCTAGAATTACATTTTTCACACAAACTTTTTCTTTAAAAACCGACGAAAAATTTACAAAATTAGTAGGTGCTTTTCAAGTATGTAATTCGTACCCTACAACCCTACAAAAATTCGTAAAAACAAAAATTTAAAATTAATATTGTTGGACAATTTCCGATTCCAGCAGCTAACTTGATGTCATTTTAATTTTTCTTCTGATATCGGTGGAGGTATTACGTTTTTCAAGGAAAGGTTTGACGAGTTTTTACCCCTTCGTTTGAAACTTACACATCGTTTCTTCATGTAGTGTTATTTTAAAGTAGACTTTTCCGGGATCTGATTTTGAACAACGCAAACATTTGTTTGATTTGAAAACCAAAGATGTTCCCATCTTCATCTTTGTTTCGAACAACCAAACTCGCATGTCGCATTTGGTTTCAATAAACTTGAAAAATTCCAAACTTCAGGGGGTTTTAAAATTCATGTACCAAAAATTTTTTCAGGCTGGTACCAATCATAGGGGTGCTAAATATTTGAGTTCGCATACTTTTTTTTTCGATGACAGAATGGTCTATATCACACTCCATTGTGTGGCCAGGAATTAAGAATTTATGCTCAGCTGTCTCAATGCATCAAACGCAAAAACATCGCAACAACAATTGTGTTGTGATTTTGGCTCCCACAAGTGTTGGAATTTTGCCCCTCTTCCAGCAATTCCTTCATGCCACATATAGTTTTTTGAAGTTACACCCGATAAGTCGCGTATGGTTAAGATAAACGTTCAAAGTTGCTTTTGTAAAGCTTGTCTTTTTCTTGCATTGTATTTGAAACATTTTTTACAAACTTTTTCTCGTTTTCCATTTATTTCAAAAAAGTTGTAACATGACAAGTTCTATTTTTTCGGTTCAATGAAAATGTATGTCTTGGATATTTTGGAGCTTCGTAACATTTATTTAGTTTCCAACAAAACTTGCTCTTGCATCCCGAGAGCCAAGTCACCAATCAAAAATATTTTTTTGTACATCCGGTTTCAATATTTTAATACAGTCGTTGCGACAGCTTTCCAACTTTTTTGATGCTCGACAACTCTTAGCTACATTATTGCTTCTTGTTTCTTTTCTTCTTCTCAAAATTTTTCAAACTTCTTAAGGCTGTCGTAGTCAACCAAAAAGTCTTTGGTCATGATAAGCCTATACTCTTCTTTGATCCCACTTCCACTCACACATACACTCTCTCCCACTCAAAATGTCGTAGAATTTAGCTAGGTTTTCACTCCAAAATCGAATTCCAACGAACCTCTCACACTCGCCAAACAAAAATATACTTTTCTGAAGGTTTTCGGTTGAACTCAAATCCGAAGTCAGAAACAACTAATCAACTCCCGTTTTTGAGATATTACCGTTAGAAAATGCAATAAAACGTTTTTTTTTTTTAGTTCTTCGGACCTTATTCTTTTGTATAAGGAAAATTGTACCAAACAACTGAGGATATCTCGGGCAGTAAAAAAGATATCGGAAAGATTTAAACAGATTTAAAAAGGTGGAAAAGAGTTCTTATAAAAACCGTTACTAAATATGCTCAAACAATTCAACTTATATAAATAATTATGGTCCGAAGTACTGCATTTTCTAACGGTAATATTTCAAAAACGGGAGCTAATAAATTATGTTTGACTTCGGATTCGAGTTCAGCACACCGAAAATCTTCAGAATAGTATATTTTTGTTTCGGCAACAAAAAAAAGTTTAATTTTGCTTACCAGTGTAATGTTCGGAGTGATTTCCATTTTTTTCCCTATTTCTTTTTTAAATCGAAATCAAGCCAAATTGGTCTTATTTCGTTTTTAAAAACGAAATAAGGCCAAATTTAAAATTGGGTGTTATTTTATGTGGCGTTATTTCACGTCACCGAATTTAACATAACATTCGATTTTCGAATGAATACCCACAAATGCTAAGTATTCTTAACGAGGTCTCTGTTCAATCATAATAAATAAATTATTGTAATCAATCAGGTTTAGTTCTTATATTAAACAAGTTAACTTGTTTTTTAGATCTAATTAGCTAAAGTCAACAAAGTGGTTTAGTTTATGAAATAACAATGAAAGGAAAAACCAAAATCGAGTGATAAGACATAAACTAGGTATCTACTATAATTAATTTAATTACCCCCAGTAGGGACATTTGAAACATGTCAGTCGATTAACATTAGCCGGTGTCATGAAAAGGTTTATTCGTAAAGGAATTTTATTGCAAATATACTGTCTAAGACTGTTCGGATTGATACCGATTTGTTATAAAAATGGCCGGCTTCAATTTACGCCAAATACACTTGCATATCAGATATCGGTTTTTATTCTTGGTCTATTTAATTTTACATTAGTTTTATCTACTTTAAGTTGTGCTTCGACTTTCGATTCCATATCGACGTTCAACGAAACCAATACCACGAGAAAATACGAGCAATATGTAGCTGTTGTTATTGGTTTAACACAATTTATTGCTAATTTATTAATTTATGTAAATAAAGATCAAATATTTAAAATCATAGATATTATTGTTAAGCTAGAATACAAATATGTAAAAAGTGTTAAATCAAATAGTGAAAAAGATATTACATTTTATTATTTCATACTTTATCTGTTAAATTGTATATTATGTTCCTTAAACATGGCCTATTTATATTGGTCTGCTGATATTTGGAATTTATTCTACATTGCCCAATGGATAGTTTTTGAAATACAATTAATTTTTTGTGGACTTATTCTAATATCTTATATGTCTCTGGTTTTAATAATCAAAAAAATATTGCAGTGCATCAATGAACAAATTAAAAGACATTTCATCTCAAGTGAAAAGTGTCATTATTTTCACTTAAATGAGTTCCTTACAGACAGAAGTGAAATAGTGCGTTTATGTGAAGAGAAAATAAGTTCATTGTATGGAATACCACTGATATTTATGGTGGGTTCTGCTGTATTCAGTGGTCCAGCAGGTCCTTTTTACGCAAATTATTTATTTGATCCAAGTGTTCCGAAGACTTTTGACATACTTTGGTATATGATTGTGCATAGTTGTTTACTAAATATGATACAAATAATGCTATTTCCTACCATTATTTTCTTTGAAGATGCAACAAAAGAGGTAAAAGATCCAGCGATAAATTTTTTGTCAAACTACGATTGTTAATTTAGAATTTATGATTTAACATCTTGGTACTTTTTGGAGGAATTGAATTAAAAACTTGGTGTAATTTGAAATTTTTTTTTTTGAATTTTTTGAAATTTTCTCTACCTTCATTATTAAACTTAGTCATACAGTTAATACGCCCTACCAGTAGATGTCGTAGGCATATTCAAAATACAAAAAATCTGCCAAAGATGGCCGGCCTAAGATGGCACCCATGGTTCGATGGGTCAAGAAGAGTAGCAAATTTAGATATTTGCTGTACAATTGGCTTTTACGGATTCTTAATGTCTTTAAATGTCATATCAAAAGCAGTTTTCTCAAGCACACATGTCTGAGATGAATTTTCTGAGTGTTTGCACAAGCATTTACTTCAAAATTTCCTCAGTTGGAATTCATAAGCTATATTTGCAAGAGCAAATGTTCACTTGAGTAAAATTTTTACTTGAGTGACGACTCTGAATTACGATCTGAGAGCGTTTGTTTTTAATTTTACTTTATTACTAATAAGACTTTCGAGGCAAATTTGTTGGAGCAACAAATTAGTCGGCTTTTAAGAAACTTTTCATCTCTTTAAACGGTGAGGAAACTAAAAAAGTTTCCATTTTTTATAGCAGAGCAACTCAAAACACCGTTCTGTGTCAATAAGTTAAGAGCTTAAGTCAATTTTTATCATTTTTTGGACACCATTTTTTTGTACTTTGTTTGTGATTATTTTTAAACTGTTGCCGCTAGACTAACAATTTTTTTTTTAGGATACAAGCTTGTTATACCCTTTATTTCCATATGTATATTTTTTCTTGAAAACGTTTGGGACGACCGTTACAATTGAAAAAATATATTACTTTGACTTAAGTACACAATTTGGCGGACATTTCAAGGAATAAAACAACTTATGTTACTTAAGCTGTTTTGAAAAAATTGGTTTTGGTTCAAAATGCAATTTTTTAAAATTCCTTAGGTCGACATAAGAACACAAATGGTTCACTCGACCACAAGTTTAAAATAGCTTATGTTGACCTAAGCGATGAATATATTTGAATTCAAATTGTCATAAAAGCTTATGTCACGACTTAAGCTGATTTAAAAAAATGTATTCTTTTTAAGATTTGTACGATTTTATTTTAACATATACATAAGCTATTATGCAAATGCAGTTTTTGTTCAAAAAGACTTAAGCTAATATGATTTTTTTAAATTTAACGGTTTATATTTTGCGTAGAGAAATGAGACCCAGACTAAAACAAAGCTGAACAAAAGGTGAACAATAACATGTTAAGCAAATAAAATCGATTTTCACTTATGTCGACATAAGCTCTTTTAACTTATTACCACAGATATACTTCATGGTCATGTTTTCCTTGTACACACAAGTGTTAAAATTAAAGGATTAAAATAAAACTGAACAAGATGTACAAAAAAAACTTAAAATTAATTTTTAAATCCAGTATTTTTCAAAAATTTTAACAATGATGACATATTGTTGTAGCAGTCCATCAACAAAATCCTGGATTTTATGTCCCGAAATGGCCTTTCTATCTTATTTTGTGGCAGCAAAGGATGGACCATTATCATTATCTTATGGAAAACCAATGATATCGGTTTTGAGGCTCTGATATCTTGAAACAAAGCGTGTCTGCTTCGCACAACTTGCGACTTGGCAAAAATGGATCCTTTAATTTTTGAATTTTTTTAAAATCCTTGAGGAAAAATTTCAAAAGTTCCGTTCATGAATATAGTTCTGTTCTTTTCAATTAGTTTTTTTTAATTGTCCTTCTAACATAATAAGTAGATGATGTGTAAAATGACTAGCCTTTTGAAATTTCATAGATTATTCCAAACGGTTTCCAATTGGAAGGCCTCAATAATTTGAAGCGGATTTGTTGGTGAAGTTATAAATTTTTTCTTTACTTTATACTGCAGGCCTCTTCATATATTTGAAAACGATACATTTCCATTTATTCCTGAAATCACACATTAAATATCAGATGTCACAAAATAAAACCCCTACTAGAATTTCTATTACATAGTACCTACCTAGTAATGAATTTACTTCAGTTCAAAGTGTCCGTGCTGCATCCCTAAAATCTATTAGTTTTTATTGCTGATTTTGATTTGGATTTGTGCGTATTTTGGGATTATGTCGTTTTTAAGGCATTTTTTAAATTAAATTTTATGTTGATTCAGTGTTGCCATAAAATATTTTATGAAATCGGGAGATAACCACATCAAAAATCGGGGAAAATCGGGGAATCAGTAAAAATTAAAAAAAAATCAAGACTTTAAATAAAACAGATTTTATATAAAACAGAATCTTTAATTTCGATAGAAAACTTCCTGTATAGCATTGTCATCAAGTTCTGGGTTGAATAACAATAAATCATCAAATTCCGGCCTAGACATTTTTTATTTCATGAGCAAAGGCTGAGATGTGGTTTTGTTTTAATATTTAACTAGAGTAAAATGAATTCTTTGTTGTTTTCGACCTTGTTTGTCGTTTTGAAATATTTTGAGTTTTAAACTGGGGGGTGTCGTTCTGTAATTTTTGAATTGATAAAATCGAAAAAAAAACGATTATTGTTAACGTGGTTGCCTGTTTTTTTGCTTCACAAAAAGTTTTTTGCCACATCACAGTTTGAGAACCTTCAAAAATATTTGAAATCTTTAAAACTTCAAAGTTCTTGAATACCCAAACAGGAAAAAGTTTAATAATGTTGTAAAAAGTAGAAATATTTCTGTTTAAGACAGTACCCAAACAGATCTTATATTATATATGTATGTGTAAAAAATTTTCTAAATTAAATAGTCCTTGAAAATGAGAATTTTCTTGTTTCCATTAGTAGAATAAAAGTATTTAATTTAAATTAAAAATTATTTAATTTAAATTTATTAACATTTTTTAACGCAATTTTATTTCATTTGCAAAAAAAAATTATTTTCAATGAAATTTTTTTTATAATGGAAGACAAATGCATTTATAAAAAAATATTTTAAAAGCCCGCTCTGGTGTAATAATCAGCCCTATTCTGCTGTTCCCGTGAATCTCAGATCCGATTCACACATTCGGTTCACTTTAACTCTACCTTGCCATTCTGCTATCCATCGGGTAAACTGCATTATCATCCCTCAATTTGACGTCGAGGTGAACGTCAAATTAAAAAAAAAATGGCGACGAAGTAAATTGAAAGGAAAAAAAAATTTTTTGTTTGTGTTTATTTGCATAGAAAAAATAAAAGCAGCCGATTAAATGTTAAGAAATACAGCCCTATTCTGCTGTTCCCGTGAATCTCAGATCCGATTCACACATTCGGTTCACTTTAACTCTACCTTGCCATCCTGCTATCCATCGGGTAAACTGCATTATCATCCCTCAATTTGACGTCCAGGTGAACGTCAAATTAAAAAAAAAATGGCGACGAAGTAAATTGAAAGGAAAAAAAATTTTTTGTTTGTGTTTATTTGCATAGAAAAAATAAAAGCAGCCGATTAAATGTTAAGAAATAATTAAAAATTTATGAAAAGTGGCATTTTGCTTAATTTCAACGATGGTGAATTTATTTTTACAAACAAAAGTGACAGATCCGCAACATTTTTTATGCGGATTGCAAATGTATGGAGCAAGTTCATTCACGTGATTAGTGGAATACTGAACAACATTACCGATATTACCGACGTGAGTTTGGATTCCCCCCGATGAATAGCAGAATGGTAATTGGTGAATATTTAGCGATTTTTCCCCCCGATGGATAGCAGAATAGGGCTGAATGAAATAAAATCCTAAAAACTTCGGTTAAATCGAATATAAAATATCCATGAAAAAAACAACAAATAAATGAAAACGAGACCTTTACCTATCGTCAATAAGCGCTGTCGTTTTAAAGACATTTTTTAAAATATTATTGACCAGACAGAAAAAAATTTTTCAATCGTCAAAACGATGTCGTCTGATAAAAGTTAACTATCGCTTTTAAGTGAAGCAAGATTATCGTCATAACGATATCGTCTGAATTGTGGAATGATCCTTTTTGTTACTCAGGTATTCTCTTGATAGATTAAAACCAACAAATAAAAAAAAAGGAAACAAATAAGGAATTTTTAAAACATTTAAGTGAAGTTCTGCCAACTTTAAAATAAAATTTGAAATGTTTCTATGAAAAAAGTGACGATGTTAAGGTAGCACATTCTTTTTTGAATTGAAAATCGGGAGAAAAACTAATTTTTAAACACAAAATCGGGCAATCGTAAATAGCTCAACAAATCGGGAGAAATACGAGAAATCGGGGAATCTGGCAACGCTGTGTTGATTGTAGTTTGACTTTTGACAGTTTCAGTTTCAGTTTTATGTTTTTATATTTAGACGATGCTTTCTTTTTCGTCCGTGGAATACATATTATTGAGTTTTTGTCTGCAATCGTGTTGATAAGTCAAATGAAACTAAATAAATAAAATACAATATAAATTATGTTGAAAAAGGTGTGTGCGCACCCTAGAAGTAGTTTCACCTTGGGCATCTAGATGGAGCCACATAAGTTGAAATCTTCATAACCTAAATTGTCATTGAACTACTTTTCTAATTTTCTTTTCTATTTCCGATTTGCTAGCCACGAGGTGGCTTTTTGCCTTTTCTTTATAAATAACTTAAATATCTAAAATTATACCATAAAACTAAGTAAGTAATCTAATCTAATCTCTTGTAATTAAATTAAATAAAATTTCATTTTTTAAAGGATTTGTAACTCCATGCAAATTAAATTTGTGTTTTATTTGCGAGTTAACAAAAAAGTTTTAGTTGTGGCCAATTCGCCCAACATTTTACAAATCTTATTTGAGATAAACCAATAAGAAAAATGCCACCCAAAGTGACACCAGAACCGGTCGATGAAGAGTACAACTGCCGCAGCTGTAAAGAGCCCGACTCAGCCGAAGACATGGTCCAGTGCGACCAGTGCAACGAGTGGAATCATTTTAGCTGCGCCGGTGTGAACGTCAGCATAGAAGAAAAATCATATCTATGTCAGATATGCCAAGGTAAGAGTAAGTGTAGCGTAGCTAGTGTTTCAGGAGCGGGTTTCGCAACTGCAATAAGTGGGGTTAGTACAAAGGCCAATAGCCAATCGTCACAAACACCAGCAACAACTACTGCAACGTTAGTGCAAAGCGCTGTCACGCTTCCTGCGACAAATGCAGCCGAATTTGCTGCTTTAGTCGGAAGTTCAGCCGTTTTTACAACTCCAACTACTACTATATCTTCCCAAAGTTCAGCAGCATTCCCTGCGTATAGTGCGGCCGAAGATGCTGCCATGCGTGGACGTTTAGCCAATGAGACAACAACACTGAATGCTGCCTTCTATGAGTCACTATCAGCAATACATAACCCTGCTGCATCCGCCCAAAGTTCTGTGAAAGTTTCTGCGCATAGTGCGGCCGAAGTTGCTGCCATGTGTGGAAATATTTTTCTTTCTAACCCTTCCGCGTACTATAGCCAACCATACCCCTTCGCGACAACTTCTACTCAGAACGTGTTTGGGTTGCCAACCTTACCCCCGTATGCGGATACATTCTTATCAAATGCCCACAGTCGTATGACCCTCGCGCACCGTGTACCTTTAACATCTTTATTAAGCAACGGACACTTCTCAGCAACAAAAAAAACTTCAACTCAAGGTCTTGTGCTAGCCGAGGATGATCGAACTTCAAAGGCTCCGTTCCAACCACCGAGACCTAACTCCAGCAGTTCACAATCCTCGAAATGTTCTTCAACTAAGCGACTCCAAATAGAGCTGCAGAAAATCGAAGAGGAAAGGCAGTTGAGGGAAAGTCGCGACAAAGAAGAACTCAAGCTACGAAAAGAAAGGGATGCCGAGTACATAACCAAAAAGTACCAAATTATGAATCAAGTTTTTAGCTCCTCGGACGATGACGATGAGGCTCCCCATGGTTCAGAGACGACGAAAAATAAAAGTGCGAAGGCAAAAGTGAATGTTAGTAAGTGGATTGACGGAACAACACAGAAGGATTACCTGCACTCCACGACGAACGTGAACCCCAGTCCCCTTGACCTCATGCCGATTACTTCTCAACACCAACACATTTCTAATACGTGTAGCGGCGCTGAAGGGAAATCATCGTTCATCCCTAACCAACATCAGTCGTCTCCCGCAGCTGTCATTCCAGGTTCTACCCAGTTCCATTCTGCCGGTGAGGAAGTTCTGTTACCAAAGCCCGACCATCAACACAACACAGCCGCAGTTAATTTTTTAATGCCAACATCACAGCGTGTTCAAAACAATCAACAGGGTGTTCAAAACAATCAAACTCATCAGCATTCTCAAGAACAAAACCCCGAACACCAACCGTCCTCTCAATATTTGCCCTCGTTCAACAATATGCAACAATATACGCCCTCAAATAATTTTTTAACGAAAAATAATTTAGCAGCGCGTCATTTAATCCGAGACTTGCCTGCTTTCGATGGAAACCCCTCGGAATGGCCACTATTCATCGCAAGTTTTAATCGGAGCACTGAACTGGGTGGTTTTAGCGATGAGGAAAATCTCATAAGACTACACAAAGCTCTTAAAGGTGGGGCATTAGAGGCAGTAAGAAGCTTGATCATTCAACCTAATTGTGTAGGACGTGTCATCGAGACTTTGAGGATGCTGTACGGCAGACCCGAATTGATTATAAACACGCTGATTCGAAAGATTACTTCCACACCCTCGCCCAAAGCAGAAAAGCTCGAAACTATTGTCACATTTGCAATAGCAGTGCAGAACCTCTGTGCTACAATCGAAGCCTGTGGTATAGTCGACCATCTCAACTACCCCATGCTGATGCAAGAACTTGTGGACAAGCTTCCACCTGCCCTTCGGCTTAATTGGGCCATCCACAAGCAATCACTACCGCTATGCACACTCGTACACTTCAGTTCGTGGATGTATACGATGGCCGAAGCTGCAAATGGGGTTCTGGTCACAGCTCCTTCCACATATGCAGAAGAGAAGAAACGCACCAAATGGAAAGATAAAGGAATCGTAAACGCCCACTACAGTCAAACCAACCCAGAAAACAAGTGCTATGTCTGCGGTGGCAGCTGTTCTTCAGTGGCAGAGTGTAAGAAGTTCGTGCAATCGAGCCGCACCGCTCGATGGGAGGAGGTGAGAAGGCACCGCCTTTGCTGTAAATGCCTTAAAAAACATTTGAATCAGAGATGCAAGACAGAAGCCCTGTGTGGAAAAAACAATTGTACGTTAAAACATCATCAGCTCCTACACAACGACCAAAAACAACCTACGGATGGGACGGTCGGAATTCATTCCGAAAGTACATCTTATAATACAGATTCTGTGCTGTTCCGAGTCGTGCCCGTATTCCTTTATGGAAACGGAACAAAAATAAAGGTGTTTGCGTTTCTGGACGATGGATCATCCGTAACGTTAATGGATGAAGATCTCGCCAAGCAGTTGAATGTGAAAGGAGAGTCACGACCTCTGTGTCTGAAGTGGACTGGAAACACTTCCCGATTTGAGCGTAAATCCAAGTTAATCAACCTACAAATATCAAGCACAACCGCCAACGCAAAGAAGTTCCCACTAGCAAATGTACACACTGTTGAGAAACTATGCCTACCAGCCCAAACACTCAATTCCGATGAGTTGCGGAAGAAGTTTGAACATCTAAGAGGACTCGACATAGATCCATACAACAAAGCCGTTCCACTGTTGCTTATAGGTCTCGATAATACACAACTTGGATTCCCGATTAAATCTAAAGAAAGAGGTCCAAATGAACCGGTTGCGACAAAAACTCGCCTAGGTTGGGTGATTCATGGAAAGTGTGTCGAAGAAGCAAACAGGTCTGATAAAACTCACAGCTTTCATGTTTGCGAATGCAATGACCCCGAGCTACGCCGCCTTGTGAAAAACTTTATTTGCGATGATAATTTCGGAACACACGAGTTGAAAAAGCTAATGATGTCTGACGATGATGCCCGAGCTTTGAATCTGCTGAACACCCGTACAGTTCGCAAGAATGGGAGATTCGAAACGACACTTCTCTGGAGAATTGATGAATTTCAACTGCCTGATAGTTATCCGATGGCCAGAAAACGACTAGTCTGTCTACAAAAGAGAATGCAGCGTGACCCAGTTCTAGCTGAAAAGTTAAATAGTAAAATCGATGAATACGTCAGAAAAGGCTATGCACGAAGAATCACCCACCAAGAGATTGTGGAGAATAAAAACCGTTCATGGTACTTACCAGTTTTTCCTGTGGAAAATCCAAATAAACCTGGAAAAATTAGGATCGTTTGGGACGCTGCTGCTGCAGTTCGCGGGACTTCACTCAATTCCTTACTCCTCAAAGGCCCTGATCAACTTACTCCTCTGACGTCCGTCATCTATAAATTCAGACAACACAAGATCGCGATTTGTGGGGATATAATGGAAATGTACCACCAAGTCGGTATTCGAGAGGAGGACCAACATTACCAGCGTTTCTTGTGGGGCTATGGCGAAGAAGGGCAACCCGATACATACATTATGAAAGTGATGACCTTTGGGGCAAC
Source organism: Episyrphus balteatus (assembly GCF_945859705.1). Lineage (NCBI taxonomy): Eukaryota > Metazoa > Arthropoda > Insecta > Diptera > Syrphidae > Episyrphus > Episyrphus balteatus. Next base: position 39,119,490 of record NC_079134.1, read on the forward strand.
TTGTTCCCCATGTACCGCACATTTCGTCAAAAATACCAACGCCGATAACTTTGCAGCTGAATTTCCAAGAGCGGCCTGTTCTATTAAGGAAAATCATTACGTAGATGACCTGATGGATAGTGTTCCGACTGAGGAAGAGGCCATCACATTAGCTCAGGAGATTCGACACATTCACAAGCAGGGTGGGTTTCACATCAGAAACTGGGTTTCCAATTCGTCCGCAGTTCTAAGAGCACTTCAATCAGAACCAACAGAACAAAAAAGCATGAACGCCGATGTTGAACTAGGTACAGAAAAGGTGCTTGGGATGTGGTGGTGCACCTCTTTAGACTGCCTTACGTTCAAGCTTACTACAAACCCAAATCAAAGGGAAATTCTTTTTGGGTCAAAACGTCCAACTAAGCGTGAAGTCCTCAGAGTTATGATGACAATTTTTGATCCTTTAGGACTTATATCGTGTTTCCTCATGTACATCAAGATTCTGCTCCAAGAGATCTGGCGATCTAAAATAGAGTGGGATGATGAAATCAAAAACGATGAATACAAAAAATGGCTGAAATGGGTGCATCATCTATCCAAAGTCGAGGAGGTTAAGATTCCAAGATGTTACGTGACTTCAACTCTGGGCTCCGATGTACAATTGCATGTTTTCGTCGACGCCAGCGAAAACGGTTTCGCGGCGGTAGCGTACATAAGAAGTTCCAACAACGGGCTAGTGGAGACTAGTCTTATAGGGGCGAAAACTCGTGTAGCACCTCTTAAGGCCTTATCAATTCCTCGCTTGGAACTGCAGGCAGCGCTACTTGGAGCAAGATTCGCTAAATGTATCACAGAGTCACACGGCATTTCCTTTGGCAAACAATACTTCTGGTCAGACTCCAAAACCGTTTTGTGTTGGCTCCGATCTGATCACCGCAGATACCGGCAGTACGTAGCATTTCGAGTTAGCGAAATTTTAGAACTTACCGATATAGAAGAATGGAAATGGATTCCTACAAATATGAACGTTGCGGACGAAGCCACAAAATGGCAAAAACCTCCAGAGTTCAAAGACACTAGCCGATGGTTCAATGGACCAGCTTTTTTGAAATCCTCTGCAGATCAATGGCCGCAGGAAGTTGTCGTGGGTTCTACAATTGAAGACCTTAAAACTAACTTTGTTGCCATTCATACTTTCGGTCGAGATACTATTTTCCGATTCAATGAAATCCCTACCTGGTGGAAGCTGCTTAGGACAATTGAAGACCTTAAAACTAACTTTGTTGCCATTCATACTTTCGGTCGAGATACTATTTTCCGATTCAATGAAATCCCTACCTGGTGGAAGCTGCTTAGGAGTACGGCGTATGCCCTTCGATTTGTGCACAACACAAGCACTAAAAGAAACAAGACAGTTAAGGTGAGTGGCCTTTTGTCACGTGAAGAACTACAGAACGCGCAAAACGAACTGTTAAGAGAAGCACAAATTTGTGAATACGCCGAAGAGGTTGCAGACTTAACCATGAACCGTTGTGTCGAGAAAAGCAGTCCGCTTTTTAATCTGTGCCCCTTCCTGGATGAAAATCGTCTCATTCGAACCAATAGCAGAATCCGTTTGGAAGAAAAACTCAGCCTGGACTTCCGACTACCCATTATCCTGCCAAGATTTCATCGCATAACCACTCTTATTATCGAAGATGTTCATCATCGTTACAACCATCAAAACGATGAAACTGTGGTAAATATTCTTCGCGAAAACTTTTACATTTCTCAGGTGCGATCAGCTTTGAGAGCCATCAAGAAAGATTGTTCGCAGTGCAAGATTAATAGAGCTTCTCCACGCCCTCCAATCATGGCACCACTTCCACAGGCGCGACTCGCGTCTTTCTGTCGACCATTTTCGTACGTTGGCGTCGACTACTTTGGCCCCCTTTTGGTTACTGTAGGTCGAAGAACTGAAAAGCGCTGGGGAGTGCTTCTAACCTGTCTCACCATAAGGGCAGTCCACATAGAAGTTGCCCATACCTTGACTACAGATTCATGTATCCTCTGTATCAGAAACTTCATTGCCAGAAGAGGAACGCCCATCGAGATTCATAGCGACAACGGCACTAATTTTCACGGCGCAGAACGAGAGCTACGGGAAGCGGCTAGTTGTATCCAGAGTGATAGATTGGCGGAAACATTTACTACTACAAGCACTCAATGGAAATTTATACCACCGGCTTCACCGCATATGGGTGGTAGCTGGGAGCGCTTAGTACGCTCCATTAAAAACGCCCTTTATGCTATTGCGCCGACAAGGAATCCGAATGACGAATTGCTGCGCAGTATGTTGATAGAAGCAGAAAATATAATTAATTCACGGCCCTTGACATACATTCCAATAGACCCTGCAAATCCAGAAGCTCTCACACCTAACCACTTTTTATTAGGCTCGGCCAGTGGTTCCAAACCTTTGGTGGAATTTAACGACGACGTGACAGTGCTACGTAAAAATTGGCTCACCTCACAGCAGTTTGCGGACCGCTTCTGGAAGCGCTGGGTAGCAGAATACTTGCCCACACTTACCAGGCGTACAAAATGGTTCACACCCGCAAAACCTTTAGAGGTCGGCGATATAGTCCTGGTCGTTGACCCAACTAGTCCCAGAAACAGTTGGGCTAAAGGACGAATAATCAAAGTTAAGCTTTCAAAAGACGATCAAGTACGAAGCGCTTTCATACAAACGCAGAGTGGAATCTACGAAAGACCTGCAGTCAAATTGGCCCTTCTCGACATCAAAGCTCCCAATGAGTCCCCAGGAGAAACTACCAAGGGGGAGTGTTGAAAAAGGTGTGTGCGCACCCTAGAAGTAGTTTCACCTTGGGCATCTAGATGGAGCCACATAAGTTGAAATCTTCATAACCTAAATTGTCATTGAACTACTTTTCTAATTTTCTTTTCTATTTCCGATTTGCTAGCCACGAGGTGGCTTTTTGCCTTTTCTTTATAAATAACTTAAATATCTAAAATTATACCATAAAACTAAGTAAGTAATCTAATCTAATCTCTTGTAATTAAATTAAATAAAATTTCATTTTTTAAAGGATTTGTAACTCCATGCAAATTAAATTTGTGTTTTATTTGCGAGTTAACAAAAAAGTTTTAGTTGTGGCCAATTCGCCCAACAAATTAAATATTTAAAATGTTATAGCTCAGTCTTTTTTTACACAACTTTATTTTTAAATTATAACATCTATTTTTATGTACAAATGAACATGGAACATACAGTTATTCACTATTCATTCTTTTTCCCACAAATTTTTCACAATTCATTATTTATTGGTATTATTATTATTTAATAATAAATATTTATTAGCTTATTATTTATTAACACTAAAGACCACTTTGTTAACTATGCCACTATGATCTTTCTTAGAACTACCATTAAAAAGGTTAGCTTCACCGACATGACATTCCCTAGTGAGACAAATCACTTATCTTTTCATAAACAGGTGATAAAATGGTTAATGTTGAGTGTTTGATGTTTACCTGAAAATGGAAAAGATATAATAAATTAGAAATTTTAGGTAGAATATGTCTTGGAATAAGATAAAACTTACCAATTGAAGAGCGATGCAATGCCGATTGCATTACCTGATTTCACCCTCTAAATAGGATTTCACCTATCACTGTGTATTGACATTGTAGTAGTTTAGTTTATGTCTTTTTATAGCTTTTTTTTATTTTATTGAAAACGAATTGCACGACACGAAAATTCGGTATTGTTTACTTTTATTACACGAGAAATATCAAATTCATTGACAGTTTGCAGACTTCGTGGAGAAAAGGTGTTGACCAAAATAGAAAAAAAGTTCCACATTCTTCATTTAAGTACCATAAATGGTTCAGAAACTTATTTATCGCAGTTTGAGCTATAATCTTGTCGTCTTCTTTATATGAATTAAGTTTTTTTTTCATTGATGTCGTTTAATGGTGCTTGCTCAACTTCTTATCGGACAGAAAACCAAGATTGAGTGTAGCAGTAAATATATGATAAAGCTTTTTTTGTCACTGTCGTTGAAAACAATATTATTTTAAGGCAATTAACTCCAGTTTGCCAAATTATAAGCTCTAGCCTGGTGCCCGAAATTGAATGCCAGCTGGAAGATGTCTTTCTAAATTAATAATTTTAGCTCCTTGTAGTCGTCACGATGATAATTTTATTCTATCCTTTTCAATGTAGTCAACATAATTTCTTACCTAACATCTACAAGAATACTCACAGCTTTGTCATCCAATTAAATGGATGACAAAGCTTGTCTAATCAATTGTTTTCCACTGTGCTTTAAATCTTCTGAATAGAGGAATATCAGGTCCACGAGACGAATCAAATTTCAATGACGTGGTGTCTGCTCAAGTTATAAAAGTTCAATTAAAGAGCTTCTTTATTTTAATTAGTTTACATAAATTTCAGTTAATTTATTTTTATTTTTAAACAAATTTTATATTTTTGAACTATTCTCAGCTATTGAATATTTGTAAATAATTTTTGAAATGGCATTTTAAAAAAAGAATACAAATATTAAATAGAGTAAAATATAATTCAGTCACACCCGCTTAAAAGAAACGGCAAAATATCACAGTTACTCTTTCATTAAAGCAGGGATTTTTGGGGATGACAAAATTATTTCACATAAGCGGAATTCTCTTAAACGGGTTTTACTGTAATATGAACAAAGTTCAGTTAAATATTTTGTGTTGGCTTTTAAATTCTACCAGTCTTGTTTTTCATTCCTTGTTTCTTAATTTTTAATAAAAAATACCTACCGAGTTTGTAAGAAACGAGACATTATGCAAGGTACACTCATATTTATAGATATGTGAATAACTTAATACACTTTCACTTCATTCAATTTTCATAAGTCTAAATCAACGAACGTTGCCATGGTCATCGTCGATACATTTGACATTGTGAAATGATAATGAAACAATAATGCGATATCGAATTTTTACCTTAAGGTACTCAACTTAATTAATTTATTGATCTTAAACAGTACCATTTGAATTCTATTAGTAGAACTAATATAGTGCTGCCATGAAAAACTTTATTCGTAAAGGGATTTTACTACAATTATTTTGTTTAAAAATATTAGGACTATTACCAGTTTCTCATCAAAATGACGACTTTCAATTAATTCAAAAACGTGTTCAAAATTGGAAATTCATTTTAATTTTGTATGCATCTAATCTAACTTTAATAGTGGGCTCAATATGTGTTGCTCTGAGTTTCGATTCAATGTCTGAGTTCAACGAAGCTAAAATTGCGAAAAAATACGAGCAAATTATTTGTATTATTGCTGGCACAACTCAACTTATTACTAATTTATTAATTTATTTCGAAAAGGAGCAAATATTCCAAATTATCGTTATAATTTTGAAATTCGAGAAAAAATATCTGAAAGTTGTTAGTGAAAACAATAATGTTGATATGGGATTTTATTACATTACATTACATATTAAACTAGTCTGAAGATAAATCTCCGGACTAGAAACACTGCAGCTTCGGAATCTAATCCATTTTGCTGATACAACACAAGACATTAATACAACACAGAAAGACAAAGAGAGAAAGAACGAGAGAAGAACATACAACACTGAACTACGTGGCACAGAGGAGGAGACATAGTTGAAAATTGTCTCATGTTATCGCACAGGTGGCTTCAGTTAAGCTGGCGATTTAGAAAAAACTTCTGAGCCGACCGCTGGGTTTGAACCCACGATGTCTGGCTCTGAAGTCATCCATCTATTCCTCTGTGCCATGGCCACCTGCGGGGATTTTATTATTTCGTAACATACCTTGCAACTTGTGTCATGTGTTCGTTGAACATGATTTATTTGTATTATTCATTTTGGAATATATTCTATATATCACAGTTTGTAGTTGTTGAAATACAACTTTTTTTAACTGGATTAATTCTAATATTTTACTCTACTATTGTTTTAATTATCAAAGAAACAATAGCGCGCATGAATGAAAAACTTGTGAAAAGTGTTTTCTCAAGTGACAGTGATCATCAACAAGTTACCCTAGGAGAGATCCTAACTGACAGAAGTGAAATTATAAATTTATGTGAAGTGAAAATAAGTTCATTGTATGGAATTCCAATAATATTTATGCTAACAAATTCTCTTGTTAATGGGCCAGCAGGTCCTTTTTATGCGAATTATATATTTGAGCCAAGAACGCCAAATACTTTTGGAATGTTGTTTTATTTTATTGTGAATGTTTGTTTAATTAACGGAGTAGTGCAATTTATGATGTTTCCCATTATTGTTTTTTTACAAGATTTTACAGAAGAGGTAAGTTTTTAAAAAGAACAATTAATTAGTAGTACACAGAGAAAAAATAAGGCAGGGATGACTATGCTTCTGGTATATTTAACTTTATTTCTGGTATATTCAACTTTATTCTGATTAAATATACTAGAAGTAAAGTTATCCCTGGCGTTATGTTTTCTTAGTGTAGTTGTTGTTTTATTCAAAAAGTGTCAGACAGGCCAAAGACTTTTCTCCACTCGGTGTTATTCGGTGGCTCGACATTATTTATACGATTTATCGACATTATTTGTGTGCAAGACACTTTTGTCTATGGGCTGCTTTACGACATTCCCTGTGCTTGTACTTTTGTATTACCATATCCAGGTTTTAGTTTGTCAATAATTAAGGAAGTTTTAATTTTAAATTCCTTTTGGATTTGCGCCTTTTTTTGGCTGACAATAATTTCAGTGTCTTTGTTTGTTCGCCATTCTGTACTTGATAGTTAATATTCCAACCAAAGACACTCAAATAACTTTATCCTTCATCCTTGCATGGAAAGTGGATTAGCAAAAAACATTTTTTTGATGTAACTTGAATTTTCTATTTCTCCAATTTCGATTTCGACTTTTTCATTTCCAGCTGTTCCGAGTCCTAGGAAATTAGATTATCTCAGTAGTGACTACTGAAACTCAGTTTTTATATTTATATTTTTTTTAGGCTATCTTTAAATAAAGTACCACAGCGCAACAGTGCCTAAATTGTAAAATAATATTAATATACTTAAATGAAAAACTTACATCTTAATTGATATTTGAACTGTTTGTCTGAAGTTGAAAAGGTGTTGGTAACGTAGAACTTCTAAGCTTTTGTATTTTTGTTACCGTCGGCGAGGTTTTCCGGGTATCGGTCGGCGCGGCGTCTAATTATCGTGTTGCTCTTATATGTATTACATACATTTAATTTAATTTAAAAAAATTTAATTTAAAATCTATCTCAGCCTTCATATGTAGATCTATTTTAATTCTTGTGCTCATTAAATTTACTCATTTCAGTTAAAGTTCAGCTTTTGTTTGCCTTGAAAACCAAACAGCCATCGATTACACTGATCCTTTTTTTGGTTTATAAAACTGTAATTAAATTTCCATCCGTAAAAAAGTACATACTTTGATTAATCAAAAATTCCTTGTAAATTTTCAAATGTCTTTCGAAATATTTCCTACTTGTACTAGCCCTGCAATAATACCTATGCAAATCTATGGTAGAAAAGCTTGCGATATGATCACGAACTCTTCTAACTTGTTAATTTTTATTTAACATTTTTTCCTTTATTGGCTGATGGCAGCCTTTTTCTTGCATAGTTTTAAAATAAAAGTATATTCTTCTATCACGAATAGAGAAAGGGTACCTATTTATATAGGTACTTTACAAACTTGTTGTATTCCTTGATTATCAGATTGAAAATGTACTTTTTTTGCATTTCGCAGTAAAAACAAAGTTTGTTAGCATCAGTCAACTTCAAAAAGAATCATGAACCCGTTCTTTGTCCTCCTTGAAGACAGTTTTGAAGCAGTGAAGATGTTTTTCTAACATGGTGGTTTTACTTTCCTTTCTGCTGAATTTTAAATCGATGTTTGTGTAATCATACCTCTAAAATATATTTTGTCACAAGTATTAGAGCTTGAAATCATGGTAAACGTCCTCGTTGACTTTAACTCAGTTATCAGCTTTAGTGGTGATGCTCTATAATATGGTTTTCCATAGTTTTTCAGATGTCTGTTCATCGACAGGAATAAAAAGAGCTCCACTATCTTCATCGCCTCATAATGGCAGTTAAAATTGGTAGCTCGTGTTTAATATTGGCCTTATTGCTGATTTGAGTGGTCATTTATTTTCGTTTTCCTTTCGCAACGCCCAGGAAAGATAATTTTTACAATTTTTTGTTTTCCAGTTCAAAGTCTCATTTTCAGCAGCCTCAAGCCCCCCCTGCCCCTGTTTCTTGCCTGGTGACGGTACACCGGACACCGCATTAATCATTTCGCCACGTGGTACAATAACATCGGTTTTTATTGTGACTAATGTACCTTCATTAATTTGATGAATTATATTAATTTATCTTGATCTCCATTATGTAAAATTAATTATACTTCTATTTCCAACACGAAGTAATTGAAATCAATTAATAAATTAGGTACTTGTTCAAATATTGCGCATTTAATCGTGTAAATCGAAATTGTCTAAAATCGATTTAAATACATATTTCTATTATTTAGTTGCGATATAACCATAATATCGAATAATGCGAGTACGTAAAGGATTCTTATTGTGCCTAAAAGGTTTAAAATATTTCGGTCTATTACCTTACTCCAGTGATAAAACTACATTCGAATTTATTTGCAAAAAATCCGATACCAGAAAAATTCTAATTTTATTTATTTTCTTCAATGTAACTTCTATTTACTGTGTTGTTTTACTTTATAAATTAGAAACTTATTCAATTACTTTCGATGGAAATATAAATACAACTGGATATATTTATGAAAATATTGTTGTAACTGCTGCAGCAATAATTCAAATTATTACAAATATTTGCTTCTGGTGTAATCGTCGAAGAACTTTAGAAATTGTTGTTAATTTAATTCGTTTAGATAGAAGACATTTATTTTTGAGACATTTTAAGGATAATATTACACTTAAATTATTTATAATTTGGTTATTTTTTATGTCATTAGCTGTGGCACATTCTGTTTACTTGGTGACGATTTTCTTTGTCAATATATCAGCGTTACATATAATTTCGATTTTTCTTCGAACATTTCCATTGTTTTTTAGTGGACTCATGATGTTATTTCATTCTTCGGTTGTTGTAATTGCGAAAGAAATCATTTCAATACTAAATAATGATATTAAGAGTGTTTTAAATATTGACAGGAGGAGCTTTAAAGTTAAACTAAAGCCTCTATTAAAGCAGAGATCATGGTTAATTGAGTTATGCTCTCGGGACGTCAATGAATTATATGGATTATGTGTATTATTTAATATTGTCTTCACTTTAATAGTACTGGCCAGTATTCCTTTATCGATAACTTATTTCCTTAACTATAATAAAACTTCAAAAATCAACGATGTTTTAGTTTGTTTTGGGGTTATTGCCTGTGCTTTCCCGACAATATTGAGTACTGTCATAGTTTTTAATGATGACGCCGTGCAAACCCAGGTGAGTAACGATATTTTTTTAATGATCAAAAAAGTGCCGCATGGTACCCATAGTGTCAAAGTAATTTTATCATATCGTAAATAGCAATTAATTTAACTTCCATTTCAATAATTAAATTATTTTTAGAGTTCAATCACCAATATTTTAATTTAGTTGATTTAAACAGGTCCGCTAATAGAGACTTTAAAAACTGTGTAATTTTAGCACACAATTTTTTTGTATCCTGTCAATTGCATTTGACAGGAGATCTTCTCCTCTAATTGTGACAAAAACTTAATTTTTTGTTAAAAATTCATGTCGATTTTAGTTTTTATCGCTTTGGCAACATCGGTTTTAACTTTCTACTTCTTTATGCTTAACAATTTGTATGGGCATCAAACAGGTGAAAAATCTGTAAAGATTCAAGTTCTTTTTGGTTGTTTTATTTGAATATTTTTAATGATTTCAATTTATTGTCAACGTAAGAGAAATTTAAGAATTTTAAGGAATATTTTCGAGCAATTAATTAATTCATCTGAAAGACCTTTTTCTCTGTCGCAGCCTTTTGTTTCTTTGTGGTTTGAGTTTCTTCTGTTTTATCCTTTCTTGTTTCTTTTTTCTTCGAAACATTTCTCCTGGTGTTAGGATGTTGCGACAACGAAGGAATCACTATTCATGACCTGAAAAAGGAACCTTCTTCCTCATTTGGCATCCTAGGAAATGTGTCTGGTCTACAAGGTTCAGTACTTTGCTTCACCCACGGTTCTGCTTACTGATTCTTATGCATATACAGGGTTGCCATGTCCTGAACTAGTTTTGTAGCACAAAATCAGAGCCGAAAAAGTAGCCCAATATAATTGCTTACTCGTCAAAAAAAATTATTTTAAATTTAAATTATGTTTACCTTTAAAACTGCCAGAGGTGATGTCATTATTGATGTGGTGGTATTTAAAATGAAAACCATATTTAAGTTTGGTGGCATTCCACAAACGCTCACACACCTCACGTTGCCAAACGCCATGTTTAAGTTTTTTTTACGTAACGTCCCGTATATACTTTTTCTGTTGACATCGCGTCGAAACTATGTTTGCTCATAGATAATATAACATTCTGAACACTCCATGTCGTTTGCCTCGGTTGTGGAGTTCAGTGACGAATTTATAGCTGAAGTATTGAGTTCAGCACCAACACTTTTAATTTTTAGTGAACGATTGTTCAAAAGATCACGAATGCCGAACTTGTTGTTTCACACAAGTGTGATCGATTACTTTTTTTTTTATTGAGCTCGTCTGATATTTGTGTTCAAACGATATATTGTTTTTTTCACAATTTTGTCGCCAGGGAGTAAAATTTTTGATTGGTATCGAAGTAACGACGTAACGTGTCTTTAACAACACTTTTGTCGATCAGCGGAATTCGTCCTTGATGGAAACTCATTATAAAAGCTACTTGACACTCCAGTCCTGAACTAGTTTGATAGCCCAATTTAAAAATTTTTTCAGCCCGAAATCAAAGCCGAAAAATTAGCCCGAATAATTGCTTACTCGTCAAATAAAATTATTTTAAATTTAAATAATGTTTACATTTAATACTGCCAGAGGTGATGTAATTATTGATGTGGTGGTATTTAAAATAAAACCCACATTTCAGTTTGGCTTAGGTAGCATTCCACAAGCGCGCACACACCTCATGTTGCCAGTGGCGTACGTTGAGTCGCCGGGGCCCCGGGGTAAGACTAAATTTTGGGGCCCCTTTGATATTTGGGGGCCCCTTAGTTAAAAAAAAATTACGTATACGCCATAGGTTTTTTTTGTATGGCTTATTTATTTTTGATTTATTTTAATGTTTTAATATGTTCGTAATGCACTTTGCTATACTTACTTAAAATGGCTCTCATAAAAGTAGTAAACTCTTGTACTAGGGGCCCCCAAAATTAAATATTTAGAGACCCCTAAAATACAAATTTTTTTAGCTTAGAATTGATAGTTCTTGGGGCCTCTTTTCTGAAGTAATAAATACATATTTTATTTTCCATCATCAGACATATTTTTTTTATTTTGGGGCCCCTGAGAAATTATTTTTAAAGCCTCAAAATTGAGTGGTTAGAGGCCTTTAAAATATACCTAATATAATTTTTTTGGAGCCCAGAATTAATAGGTATTGGGCCTCTGTTCTGAAGTAATATTCGGAATGCCACCAATAACGTAATGTTTTTGTTTTGGGCCCTGATGTATTTATGTTGGGGCCCCTGAATTTATATTTAATTTTCCATTTGATTGTTTTGAACCACTTTTGAAGATCCTCAAATAATATTTTTTTGCTTTTTTGGGGCCCCTAATGTATTATTTGTTGTGGCAAAGATTTTTCAAGTATAATATTTTTTGGGGCCCTAAGATAAAATTATAATTTTTCTTTTAAAAAAGCAGTTTATTTTTTTTTTGGGGCCCCTGGGGTTACTTTTTTTAAAATCAATATACATATATTGTGTGGCTACCAATGCATTATACATTACACTGCATGACATAATTTGTCTCCCTGGTTACTTCGTAACTCAATTTATACTAACAGTTTTTTTCCCCGCATTGTCTCCAGTGGGGGCCCTGGCGTCGGTCGGGGGCCCCGGGGCACCGCCCCGCTTGCCCCAAGGGAGTGTACGCCCCTGCATGTTGCCAAACGCCGAACGGGCTTAAGTTTTTTATAGCTAACGTCCCTTATATACTTTTTCTGTTGACATCGCATCGAAACTATGTTTGCTCATAGACAATATAACATTCTGAACACTCCATGTCGTTTGCCTCGGTTGTGGAGTTCAGCGACGAATTTATAGCTGAAGTATTGAGTTCAGCACCAACACTTTTAATTTTTAGTGAACGATTGTTCAAAAGATCACGAATGCCGAACTTGTTGTTTCACACAAGTGTGATCGATTACTTTTTTTTATTGAGCTCGTCTGATATTTGTGTTCAAACGATATCCTGTTTCTTCACAATTTTATCGCCAGGGAGTAAAATTTTTGATTGGTATCGAAGTAACGTGTCTATAACAACGCTTTTGTCGATCAGCGGAATTCGTCCTTGATAGAAACTCATTATAAAAGCTACTTGACACTGAACTAGTTTGATAGCCCAATTTGAAAATTTTTGCAGCCCGAAATCAAAGCCGAAAAAGTAACCCAATATAATTGCTTACTCGTCAAATAAAATTATTTTAAATTTAAATAATGTTTACATTTAATACTGCCAGAGGTGATGTAATTATTGATGTGGTGGTATTTAAAATAAAACCTACATTTCAGTTTGGTGGCATTGCACAAGCGCTCACACACCTCAAGTTACCAAACGGCTAAAGTTTTTTTACGTAACGTCCCTTAAATACTTTTTCTGTTCACATCACGTCGAAACTATGTCTGCTCATAGACAATGTAACCTTGTGAACACTCTCCAGTCTCCACGTGTCGCCGTTTGCCTAGGTTGTGGAATTCAGCGACGAATTTATAGCTGAACTATTGAGTTCAGCACAACAATTTTAATTTTTAGTGAACGATTGTTCAAAAGATCACGAATACCGACATTGTTGTTGCACACAAGTGTATATAAGGATCGATTTTTTTTTTTTTTATTGAGCTCGTCTGACACAATTTTGTCGCCAGGGAGTACAATTTTTGATTGGTGTCGAAGTTACGTGTTTATGACAACGCTTTTGTCGATCAGCGGAATTCGTTCTTGGAAACTCGTTATAAAAGCTACTTGACACTGATCGATCTCAAGGTTGTAAATTTTGTAACAGTTATACTATTTTTTTGGGCATATTTGAAAGGTATACCTACTGTTTATAAATTACATTTGAATTTTTCCAAAAGCCAAATCCAAAATTGCAGTTTTTCCGCATTCTTCATTATAAACTTCTCGCACTCAACTGTTTCCAATAGTTGAATGAGCATCACATCAATCTTTAATATTATTCGTTACTTTCATTTTTTGTTTTCATAAATTTATTCCTGGGTTAGATGACAGTGGCAGTGCTGAATGGAACTATCACTACACTCTGGAACTCTACAAACATGGTTATTTGCAAAATCACGAATGACACTTTATTTACAATCTTTATAATAGCACACAGATTTGTTTGCCACTCTTGTTCTGGCTTTTAATTTATACAACTGTATTTGTTCAGGAACGTTTAATTCATAGAAGGCAACTTCCTCGTTTTTTTAACATAAAAAAAAAATAGATTTTACCATTTCTGTTCTTTTCCATTGTGTTGACTTATGGATTTTTTTTTTTAAGGGAGCACTTGTTATCACTTTTTATAACAGAAAAAACTTCTTCTTCATAGTGACGACCAAACTCGTAAGCCCAGCGAGCTAGCCACCGCTAAACTTTTCTATCAAAGTCTGGTGAGTACGGTGGCCATTCAAAAAAATTAATATTGTGTTGTGAGATCAAGTTTTTGGTATGGTCCGGGCCGTATGGATAGGAACATTGTCATGCTGAAATGTCAAATTTTTAGTTGCAAAAATAACACGGTGTTACAAAAATGAGGTTTTAAAATATACGCGGGCGGAGACCTATCAGGTTTTGTAGAGCTAGTCGCACTGAATACGAAACGGTATTTGAAAATCCCCTAACACCCCCAAAATCTGGAGTTACGGGCAAAAAACGGTTTTTTGGACCTTCATCCATTGAAAAAATTCTAGCTTCGACAATTTTTTACCCATTTTCGATTTTTTTACAGTTTCTGATAGAAGATAAATATACTTTTTTAACAATGTATAAAACATGTAACTCGGTTAAACCACTTAGAATTTATAAGCTGTCAAAGTTCAAAAATTCAATTTTTTTTGTCATTTGCCCAACTTCGGCATCAATTTAAAGTATATGTTTTCAAAACAACATGCTATTTAAAAAATATATTCTAAAACTATATCTATTTCCCAATTGATCGAGGTATTTTTTATGAAAATCACTTCAAAATTGGCTTAGAAAAAAAAAATTTTCGATTTCAACCCAGATACAGAAATTGGAACTTTTAGGTATAGAACAAAAATGTTGTTTCGGCACGTAGTAGGATAAGTTGGGCGCCAGGATTTGATGAAAGGTTTTTGTAGAGGAGCTCAATACAAACATTTTTTTTCTTTGGGAGGGGGGTCTATCTCCCCCCGTTTAGGTGGGAGGGGGCATTTTTCTAAAAAAAAATTATCAAAATAAAAAAAAATTATTAAAAAACAACGGCAACACTTACAGTAATAAATGATACCATTTCCAAAAGGCAAAATTGTGCATTTAATTCTAATTTTTAAATCAATATAATATTCCCAATAGTTTTTGAAATAATCGATTTCAAAGTTAAAAATAGGGGAAACAATTTTTTTTAAAACTCATTTTATACTATTTTTGTCCAGACTGTGAATTTTAGTAAATAAATTACTTAAACAGAAAACTGCCTCAATTGATTCCTTATCGAACCGTGAAAACTATATGTTTCTACGTCTTCTAGTTTTTGAGAAAATTGAAAAATAAAAACAAATAAAAACAAAAAATATTTTGAAAAAAGAAAAATCTGATAAAATAATTTTTCAATTTTCCCAAAAACTAGAAGACGTAGAAACATATAGTTTTCACGGTTCGATAAGGAATCAATTGAGGCAGTTTTCTGTTTAAGTAATTTATTTACTAAAATTCACAGTCTGGACAAAAATAGTATAAAATGAGTTTTAAAAAAATTTTTTTCCCCTATTTTTAACTTTGAAATCGATTATTTCAAAAACTATTGGGAATATTATATTGATTTAAAAATTAGAATTAAATGCACAATTTTGCCTTTTGGAAATGGTATCATTTATTACTGTAAGTGTTGCCGTTGTTTTTTAATAATTTTTTTTTATTTTGATAATTTTTTTTTAGAAAAATGCCCCCTCCCACCTAAACGGGGGGAGATAGACCCCCCTCCCAAAGAAAAAAAATGTTTGTATTGAGCTCCTCTACAAAAACCTTTCATCAAATCCTGGCGCCCAACTTATCCTACTACGTGCCGAAACAACATTTTTGTTCTATACCTAAAAGTTCCAATTTCTGTATCTGGGTTGAAATCGAAAATTTTTTTTTTCTAAGCCAATTTTGAAGTGATTTTCATAAAAAATACCTCGATCAATTGGGAAATAGATATAGTTTTAGAATATATTTTTTAAATAGCATGTTGTTTTGAAAACATATACTTTAAATTGATGCCGAAGTTGGGCAAATGACAAAAAAAATTGAATTTTTGAACTTTGACAGCTTATAAATTCTAAGTGGTTTAACCGAGTTACATGTTTTATACATTGTTAAAAAAGTATATTTATCTTCTATCAGAAACTGTAAAAAAATCGAAAATGGGTAAAAAATTGTCGAAGCTAGAATTTTTTCAATGGATGAAGGTCCAAAAAACCGTTTTTTGCCCGTAACTCCAGATTTTGGGGGTGTTAGGGGATTTTCAAATACCGTTTCGTATTCAGTGCGACTAGCTCTACAAAACCTGATAGGTCTCCGCCCGCGTATATTTTGAGTGTTACACCGTGTAATTGAACATTTTGAAAAATTTCTCTCCAATATTCCCTTGTAGATATTGGCCTTCATTCTTGATGATTGAAATTCAAGTTCAACAGTTGGTTACTGACTGCTCCCCAATCATAACATGAAGTCTTAAAATATTAATTAAACCTATCTTTTTATCCAGTTTAAATTTCTTTACATCGGAAGACACCACATTGCGCCATTCTTCTTATATTCCGC
The DNA here is from genome assembly GCF_945859705.1 of Episyrphus balteatus. Taxonomy (NCBI): domain Eukaryota; kingdom Metazoa; phylum Arthropoda; class Insecta; order Diptera; family Syrphidae; genus Episyrphus; species Episyrphus balteatus. Next base: position 39,135,735 of record NC_079134.1, read on the forward strand.
TGGTGGTTTCTTTTTAGGTTTAGGACATTTTAGAAATTTATTTTGATATTTTTCATCAATAAATTACTTTTTTCTGCCAGTAAGTTTATTATTATTATATCGTGATCAATATGTATCCGAGAAAAACATATTTGTATGTTTTTAAATCGAAATAATAGCGCTGCAAAACATTAAAACAACAACAACCGCAATTACGGCAGTTTTTTTGTTTTTGAATCACTTTCTGGGATGAGTTCATCATTTGCACTCATTTTTGTTTTGGGCCATGATGAAGCAAAGTGGATCAATTCTGATCGCAACTGCCCAGAAGTAACTTTGCAAAATTTGCTTATTAATTTAAAAAAATTTTCCATCGTCTTCTTTGGAATCCCATATATGCACAAAATTTTTGGGGTCGAAAAAAATCTGCTGCAATTTTGCATTGTTACCGGAAACGAGATGTTAACGATGTTATGCATGCTTCTAGAGTGATGTTATACACTTAGGCCTCTAACCTTGAATTTGATTGAATTTTATGAGAAAGTTTTCTTTTAAAAATAAGAATTTTAAGTGCTTTTAAGAAATTTTTTCTTGCCCGAGGATCTACCGGGAAAAGTCCAGAGTGTCCGGTGGGTCAGTCCGCCTCTGCGGTTGGCCCCAACATTTAAACAAACAAAAAAGTATATTAATATCTTAAACCAATGAAGTGGTCAAACAAAACAATAAACCAAGTATATATGAAAATTCCTATTAAAGTTGACAGCACAACTTCTATATTTTTTTTTTGTTGTCTTAGGGTAGCCTTCCAACTTATTACTTATACATCAAATTTTGTTTTATTGTTTGTTTATTTCTTTGGTTTTTACTTAAAACAATAAACCTAAAATCACAAAACTATTCAAGTGAAATGTTATTGAAACAATAGATACAAATTTCTTGTTACTACTTCCTTAACAGCTATTAAACTTCCTTAACACAGTAGAAGACGGTAGTCACTTAAAGCTCACCACCATGTATATTCCCAAAGGTATATCAATTCAGCTTTGTTGTCTAAGTTATTTGGGATTTTTCCCCGTTTATAAGAACCAACAAAACGAATTGGATTTTCTGCCAAAGCATTCAAAAAGGTGGCATGCAGCTCGTTTAGTGTACTACTTGTCAACAATAACAATTTTCATTTGTGCAATTTATACGTTCATTCGAAAATGTTTGGAGTATATTAGTGGTAACAATATCGGTTTTAATGTGGGAATGTATAGACTATTCGGACATGTTTTTAGTAGTTTTGTTATACTTTATTGCAATATTTTGTTTTATCGAAGGAAAGAACTTAATTTTAAAATTTGCAAGTGTCTATTTAGATTAAAGAATAAATATAACAATTTGTGCAAAATTGGTATACAAAACTATTGCACTGATATTTCATTTCGACTATTTGTGATACATCTGGTATTAATGATGTTTAATTTACTCAACATAGTTTTTTCATACATGCACTGTTTCTCAAGGGGAGAGAAAATTTGTTACTCTCCAGTTTTTCCTATAACTGAAATTTTATTCCGTGGATTTCATTTGATATTTTATACGTCACTTATAAATATGGTGAAAAATATTTTAATTTTGATGAACAAAACGATCAAGGTGAAAAATGAGACTTGGCAACTTGTTCAGCTGCAAGAATTGTTAAGTGATCGAGATGAACTTGTGCAATTGTGTAAATGTGAAATTTCATCATTGTACGGGATTGTAGTTTGTTTGCAATTCGCTTCTATAGTTGTCAGTTTAACAGCTAGTTTTTTTTATTCGATTACTGTGCAAACTGATTTCAACATTTTTGTGTGGTATCATTTTTTAACATGGGTACCGGCAACGTTTTTTTACGGTATGCTACCAGCCCTTCAGGATATAACAGATGAGGTATGAATATTGTAATCTAATAAACGTAAACAGGTCTAAAGCAAACATAGATTGATAATAACCGGGTTCCTTTGAAGGTGGTTGACTATTTATTCATTTTTTTATTTGTTAACGTCTTACAAGAGTTACTTTCAAAGACTTAATATACAAGGAAATATAGAACATCTAAAAAATAATATAATAAGTTACAAAAGTTTGGTTTCATTATAAAAATAACAAGGGAACGGATTTCCTAACTTTGCCTGCCTTTTTTGCGTTATTGTGAGAAAGTGAAGACTTTATACAAACACGATTCATGTCCCCCTGATTCTGAATCTTTTTGCATATTTACTTCATTTCCTAATATTTATAAATTTAAAATATATCATTTATTGAGAATAAATCATATATTTATATTCAAAACAAGACTGAACTGGACTATGTTATCTTTTGTTCCATGCTGGCATATTTCAGCTAGCTCATCAGGAGGTTCATGGACTCAATATGCTCACTACAAAAAAATATATTTAGACACCTGCGCTGTCGACCTTTCTTGTATCTCGTCTATAAAATGGCACTTTTAAGATCCAATGCCTCGATTTTACATCAGTTAAATTAATTTTTGTGAATTAAGGAAAATCTCATCGCTAGGGCAGATTTGGTGCTTTTTATTTTTCTGATGCCCTGGTAGATTTGAATTTAGCTACCGTCTTTCCTGTCCTTTTTTTAGAGTTTTCTGTCTATTATGATTTCCGGGGAGGCTTTTTAAGTTAAAATTTTAAATTACTTAAACTTTTAAACTTTGCTTTATAAAAAAAAGTATTCAAAATAAATTATATTTATTTTTATATGTATATGTAGATCTTCTAAGCAAACTTTGGACATATACGTCCAACTGATCAACTGAACTACTACTATCTGCATCTAATGAATTTTTCAAATAGTTGAGTTCTTGTTGTTATCTTTTCCTTAGCCACTTCTCAATCTATCAACTCCCACACATTTTCGATTGGGTACATATCTGGACTATTACCCGGACAGTCCAGGGATATTAATTTCTTGCAAATAAGTTTTAACGTATCAGGGTGTGTGGCAGGGACGCACAGCAGCGACGACGCGACGTACAAACTGAGACTTGTTTGCTAAGATCTCAAATGTGATTTCATCGCTGAAGCAGACCTCTGTTAAAAATAACAACAAAATAGGGAAATCAATTAAACAATGGTAAATTTTTGTAAATTAATTGTTATCTATAGATAAAATATTCAATTACCGATCTCCAGAAGTCCAAATCCATATCACGGCAATGTCTGGCCCAGTTCAGACGCTTTTTTTCATTGTGGCTGTTAATTTGGGCTTCTTAGCAGGTCGACACTCGACAGCCTCTGAAATTCAGATCGAGTTTAATAGCCGCATGGTAGGATACTGCTCCGCTAATCATAAGAATACCTTCTCGGCTATGAAGTTTGACTAAAAAAATCGCTTCTTTTTCCCAATATAATTAAAATATTAAAGAAAAACAAAATTACTCACTGTTTTCTGAAACACTTCCTCTTTTAGGTGAACATTGTACGGTCAATGTATGACCAGATGTGGTTTTAATTTCAATTTGCTAATTTTCCATTTTTTTAGATTTTTTAATGTATTTTTTTAAATATTGAATTGAAAAAAATAGTTTGATTGAAAAAAAAAAAAACAAAAAATGTTTTTTTTTGTTTTTTTTTTTTCACTTTTTCTCAATACTTTCTAAAACAAGAGTGTAGTTTTTCTACGAAAACTTAAATAAAAGGTTTCAATCTAAAATGTGGGATCCCAAATTTTTCATTTAAAAATATTAAATTCGTAAAAAATGCAAAAATTAATATTAAAAAAAAAAAACTCTGAAATAGCAAAAAAAAAAAAATACAAATCTAATTTTTTTTTTTTTTGCTTTGAGATAATTTTGAAAAATGTCCGGACTGGTAAAACGTTTCCCCTGACCGGTATTTTCACTTAGCTATAACTTTCTTTTCAAGCTTGTACAAAACTCAACTTTGGTTGTACAAAACGTTGACATATTTTTTTAAATTATGCGATAGGTACGTAGGCACGTAAGCCCAAATATACAAACAAACAAAAAAGTATATAATTAACTTAAACCATTGAACTGGTGACTGGTCAAATTTTCCTATTAAAACTTGTTTCCTATTGCTATTATGATAGTGACAGCACAATTTGTTGTTTTATTTTTGTTTTTTTTTTTGGTAGTTATACTTATACACCATGATACAAAATTATAATTTTTTGTTTATTTCTTTGGTTTTTGCTTAAGACAATAAACCTAAAATCACAAAACTATTCAAGCGAAATGTTATTGAAACAATAGATACAAATTTCTTGTACTTCCTTAAAACCTCCTTAACACAGTAGAAGTAGTCACTTAAAGCCCACCACCATGCCTATCCCTAAAGGTCTATCAATTCAGCTTTGTTGTTTAAGTTATTTGGGAATTTTCCCCGTTTATAAGAACGAACAAAACGAATTAGATTTTCTGCCGAAGCATTCAAAACGGTGGTATGCAGCTCGTTTAGTGTACCACTTGTCGACAATTACAATTTTCATTTGTGCAATTTATACGGTCATTAAAAAATTTTCGTTGGAGTATATTAGTGGTCACAATTTCGGTTTTACGGTGGGAATGCACAGACTATTCGGACATGTTTATAGTAGTTTTGTAATACTTTATTGCAATATTTTGTTTTATCGAAGAAAAGAACTCAATTTGAAAATTTTCAAGTGTCTATTAAGATTAAAGAATAAATATAATAATAATTTATGCAAAATTGAAATAGAAAAATACTGTATTGATATTTCATTTCGTCTATTTGTGATACATATGGTATTAGTGATGTTGTATTCACTCAACATTATCTATTCATTCATTTTCTGTTATTTAAAAGGGAAGAAACTTTGTTACTCTCCAATTTTTGCCATAACAAACATTTTATTCCGTGGATTTCAATTAACATTTTATACGTCACTTATTAATATGGTCAACAATATTTTAATTTTGATGAACAAAACGATCGAGGTGAAAAATGACACTTGGCAACTTGTTCAGCTGCAAGAATTGTTAATTGATCGAGATGAACTTGTGCAATTGTGTAAATGTGAAATTTCATCATTGTACGGGTTTGTGGTTTGTTTGCAATTAACTTCTATAGTTGTTAGTTTATCTGCTGGTTTCTTTTATTTGATTACTATGCAATTTGATTTCAACATTTATATGTGGTACCATTTTTTAACATGGGTATTGGCAACATTTTTTTACGGTATGCTACCAGCTCTTCAGGATATTACAGAAGAGGTATGTATTTATTAAAAGTAGGTCCCTCATAACCTCGATTTTGAATAATTCAAGTGGCCACCAAAAGACTTCTTAGAGGCTTCTTAGAGACTTAGATCTTAAATCTCGTTTTCTTTCAGCAACGCAACGTACTGTGCTAAAGGGATATAATTGTTTAAGGGATGTCGCCTTGTATAATGAACAAAACTATGAATAAAGCTTCAGTCAACTGTTCAGCTTTAAAACTCATTCATTTATGACAAATCAATAACAAACTTAGATACAAATTGCTGGTTGTGAATGAGGTTTGAATTTTGTATTTAAAATAAAATTTAACTGCAATAAAAATTTTGGCGACATTGGCAATATGGACGACATAGCGACATTATTAACGGTTACAACGTTTAAATTAACTGTTTATTTTTGTTAAATATTTTAACTAAAAATTTGTACGAGTTCTAACAATGGTTGATCCACAAATGGATCGTAATGAAATTTTAGCTAGCTTCTTCTTTTAAAACTCTTTAATTTTATTAAAAAAAAAATTATTAGAAGAATAATTGTCAAAAGTTTGACTTTTGTAGGGTTTTGTATCTTCAATATATTTGTATGTACATTTGAACTGCATATTTGAATTTCAATACCATCATGCCTCGTTAAGGGGGGAAATCCCTCTGGACGACGGGTTTTTCAAGAATTTTTTTTTGGAAAACTGAAAGCATTAATTAAAGTTTGGAAAAATACATGATATTATTGACATCATGAAGTGTTAACACAATTTTTTTGAAGTACCTAATAAAAAAAAAAACAAAATGGCGGCTCTACAGCCGTTTAAAGTTGATGCCTCGCGTTTGCGCCGTGAAATGCCCAGGTCCAGTTAATTACACTGGTCTGAAAAATTTAACTTTTTTTTTCTCCTTCAAATAATTTTTCGATATTATGAAAGATTAGACTTTCCTGAATCTAAATCTGGTATCAGAAAAATTCTATCAGGTACCATTTTTGTAAAAATGATTTTTGAAAAATGTGAGTAGTTTCTAAAAAATCCCTCTTTTAGATTCATTTGAACTTGTATATAATTAAAACTATTTGTCGCATTGAGCGACAAATTCTTCATAATATGACCTATCGATTGACACCAAATATGTTCTTTTACATTCATGTTTACTCATTTTTACTTGCGATATAGGTACTATAGGGCAAGTTTAGGATTCGTAAAAAAAATCGAACTCGAGATAACAATTTTACATGACATTACGATGATGGAGAATGCCAAAAAAGTGGGTCCGGCAATTCTGTCTGTCTGTCTGTCTGTCTGTCTGTCTGTCTGTCTGTCTGTCTGTCTGTCCGTCTGTAAGTACCTGGAGCTGCAGCCTAAACTAATGGAGCGATTTTTTTCAAACTTGGTAGTTAGCAATTTTTGGTGATTCCCTAGAGGAGAAATTGAAATTTTTTTTTTATGACCAAAACTAACGGTACCCGCCATATAACGGAAATAGAAAAGTAAATTTTTTTCGAAAACGGCTCTAACGATTTTGATTAAAATTTTTGTGTATAGTACAACACATAAGATACAACTTTTAAAATAAAAAAAATATTTTTTGTACCGTTATTAACGGTACCTGTCATAGAACGGTTTTTTTGATTTATGAATATCTCGTACAAGACTAACCCGATTTCAATAAAAAAATTTATACAAAAGCGTTCAAGTAAAGGTATTATTACAATTTGAGAAAATTTTCAAAAAACACATTTTTGGATTTTTGAAAAATATTTGAAAATTTTTTTTTGAAAAATCAATTTTTTGAAAACGTGTTTGTGAAAAATTTTTAAATTTCGTTTTTATGTGTAAATTAATTTTTTCTTCAAAATGGCATACCAACTTTTTTTTTGAAAAATGTTAGAAAATTTTTATATATAAAAAATCATTTTTTTAAAAAACGGCTCTAACGATTTTGAAAATTTTTTTTCTAAAAATTCCTTTCTATACAAGGAATAAACTGACATACTTGCTTTTTTTTGTAAAAGATCATTTAAAACGGTGTTTAATTAATTATAAAAATAGATTTTATTTTTTTTTTTAATTTTCCCTAATTTTCTTGAATAAAAAGCTGTAATATTAAAGTCACTTTAAGCATAGGAGCAAGTACGTGCGACCCCAATCGTGCAATTTATTTAAAATACTGATTGACAATAAAAGCAGACATTTCGAAATCCTTCACTTTTAAGTAAATCCTACATGAACAAAAGCACCTTAATTGAGGAAAAAAATTTTACGTGTTTTGTAATTTTATATACTATTTTTCTATTTAGAAATATCTTATTTTTAATAAACTATTCAATAAACTGCCTTGTAAAGCTTCAGATTTGTTTCTCCTAGAAACAATAGTACACTTTTCTTATAGTTAGAATCCGAAGTCAAAAAAATTCTATCACGTCAGGATTTTAAGATATTCGCATTAAAGTATCACAAAATCAAGTTTTTTTTTAGAAAATCTCAAAAAAAATACTATATCTCAAAAACCAGAGCTGGCCGAAATTTTTTGAGCTCGGATTCAAAATCAGCACACTAAAGTCCATTAGAAAAGTATACTTTTGTTCTAGGGAGACAGATATATTAATTTTTAGAGATCAGTTTCTTTACGGTAAGATATGCCAAACCTTCTAAACTTACTTAAATTAAGATATCTCGGAGAAGAAAAGAGATATTGAGAAGATTGAAATTGAAAATAAGTTCTTTCATAAACCGTATCAATTTCAATTGAAAAAGATTACATTATGCCAAAATATTTCTTCGAAAACAGCAAAAAAAATGAGTTTTTGAGATTTTCTAACGGGAATATTTAAAAAACGTGACGTGCTAGGTCAATTCTGACTTCGGATTCGGAATCAGCATACAAAAATCCTTTAGAAAAGTTTAGTTTTATTTAAAGGAAGATTTACTTGCAGACCAGTGTTATTTATAATCAAAAGAGATTTTTTTTCCATTAAAATATATTTATACGCATTGCATGAACCTAAATTTAGCAAAAAAAAAGTGTAAAATAAAAATTATAGACCAAAAAAAAAACCAAAAAACACAATGTTTTTTTATAAACAAATTGTAAAAAAAAATATTTATTGTGAAAATTATATTAAACTTTCATGCAATGACCAATGAGTTAACGAGTAATTTGCACTTTATTTCAAGTCGATAGCTTCATTAGTTTTTGAGTTACGTTGCACGGCGCGGAAAAAAACGTGTTTGGAGAAAAATTCGTTTAAAGTTTTCATTTTTGTACTGTGGTAGGCGTGGAACCCATGGGTTTCAGGACTATCTGGTAGAGCTGTAGCAAATCGTATGTATTCGTTACTAAAATGCGGGTATTTGCTTCAGTAACGAGTAACGAAGCGTTACTTTCTAAACAGTATCGTTACTCGTATGTTTCGTTAGTGGGTACTGAAGTAACGAAACATAATGTAAGAGTAACGACGAGATCTGCGCGTTGTACTTTTGAAATAAAGGTCTCTAAAGAAATGTGATAAGATTATGGAACAAATACAGGGTGTCCCACAGTCACCGCCCCAAATGAAAACCATGGATTCCTGAGGTCATTTTAAGTCGAAAAACTTAAGAGGTAATTTTCTCGTTTTCGTCCCGTTTTCGAGTTACCACGGTTTTCATGATTTTTGCTGTCTTGTTCTTTAACTGGCCTTATCTTTGCCAAACTAAGTTTGATTTGAAAGATTTTTTTTACAACCAATCAAGAATTTATTACAGTTTAAGTTTGTCTCAAAACTTTTTTTTCTGCGGACAACCGTTTTTCTACAATTTTGCATCAAACACAATTTTCTTCGTTTTTTAAGTTGTTTTTTACACTTTCATATCATTTAAGTCAAAAAAACACGTTAATGAGTATTAATTTTTTGTCCTTTTTATTTAAGCCTAGTTTATTTTCATAAAAAAAATAAGTTTTATTTCATAAAAAAGGCTACTGAAAGTAATTAAAAAAAATAAACAAACTGAGTGAATTAAAAAAAAAAAAGATTTTTAAATAGAAAATTAATTCAAATGAATTAAAACTTTTTCTGAACTTTATCTATTTGTTCTTTTCTTAACCACAATAGCTCAGAAAAAGTTTTTAATTCATTTAAATTAATTTTTTATTTAAAAATTATTTTTTTTTTAATTCACTCAGTTTGTTTATTTTTTTTAATTACTTTCAGTAGCCTTTTTTATGAAATAAAACTTATTTTTTTTATGAAAATAAACTAGGCTTAAATAAAAAGGACAAAAAATTAATACTCATTAACGTGTTTTTTTGACTTAAATGATATGAAAGTGTAAAAAACAACTTAAAAAACGAAGAAAATTGTGTTTGATGCAAAATTGTAGAAAAACGGTTGTCCGCAGAAAAAAAAGTTTTGAGACAAACTTAAACTGTAATAAATTCTTGATTGGTTGTAAAAAAAATCTTTCAAATCAAACTTAGTTTGGCAAAGATAAGGCCAGTTAAAGAACAAGACAGCAAAAATCATGAAAACCGTGGTAACTCGAAAACGGGACGAAAACGAGAAAATTACCTCTTAAGTTTTTCGACTTAAAATGACCTCAGGAATCCATGGTTTTCATTTGGGGCGGTGACTGTGGGACACCCTGTATAAACAAAAAATTACCAAAGATTTTTCGAAAATTTAGCTTCAAACTCTTATAACATGAGAACGAAGCAACTTAAATTAATGTTTATGGCCTTAAAATGTAGCTTAGATTATACAAATTGTTTTTGGTTTTTTTTCAAAAAAAATTTTTACACCCTTATACCAACGTACGAAACATACTTAAAATACCAAACATACGAAACGTATCAAATACATGAAATATACGAAATGTACGAAACATACGAAGCATGCGAAACACACGAAACATACGAAATATACGAAAAATGCGAAACATACGAAAGTAACGAGTAACGATATTATTGATGCGGGTACTAGTATCAAAAGCAACGTATACATGCGGGTACTTGTTTTGTTGTTACTTTTACAGCCCTACTATCTGGGGACTTTTGAGGCTTCATTTAAGGCTAAGACCACTAAAATAGTATCTTCGGTTGATAAATGATTTTTTTAGGCAAAAAATTATTAATGCAAAAATAAAAAAATTCCAGAGGGTTTTCCCCCCTTAAGGGTTTCTTTTGTTTAAGGGGTAATAACACCTTGTAAATAACGAAATCGAGAGTCATTTTCATCAGCGTATAAAACAAAGAAGAAATATTATTTTCTTTTGGTGTTTGTTTAGTTTAATTAAATATATTAATAGGTAACAGAATAGGCTAATGTTAAATTTTTTAATGATGTGAAATTTTTTAAATGGCGGTGTAGTTCAGGATGATAGTAAAATCCTGTGCTCCCATCGGGCAACTAACTAACTCCTACAGTTTTTAACCGATTGGGCTGAAATTTTGTGTGGAGCTTAAAAATACTATTCTCTAGTGAAGTACGTAGGATTTTTTTGAAATATTAGTTTTTAAAGAAATGGCATTAGTTTGAAAAAATTATTTCATTCCAAAAACAAAATTCGTTGAAAAAAAGACTATAAAATCGTTAAATTTTAATATTTCAGCTGTAGGAGTTAGTTGGTCGCCCGATGGGAGCACAGAATTTTACTATCATCCTGAACTACACCGCCATTTAAAAAATTTTACATCATTAAAAATTTAACATTAGCCTATTCTGTTACCTATTAATATACTTAATTAAACTAAACAAACACCAAAAGAAAATAATATTTCTTCTTTGTTTTATACGCCGATGAAAATGACGCTCGATTTCATGGTTTACAAAGTGTTATTACCCCTTAATGCAGCTACAAAATTAAAGCTTTATGACTCTGTCAACCCTGGAGATATAATTTCGTCAACACATTAACAGACAATTTTTAAATAATGTTGCATACTAAAAACTTGCATTAGTAATTTAGTTTCCTTGTAATTTTAAATGGTTTTCTGATACTTTTTACAAAGAAAATAAAACACTAATTAAAAGCATGCAACATTATTTAAACATTGTCTATTAACGTGTTGACGAAGTTTGCAAAAAATTGCTTGAGCCGTTTTTGAGCAATCTAAAAAAAAAGTCTACTACAAGTTATAGGTACGAAAAAAATTGAATTCCTTTTTTTTGTGGTATAAGAAAGTATTTTTAAAAACATCTTGGAATGCAATATTACTAAGGATCATTGTTAGTATAATTGTGCAAAATTAGAACAAAATCCATCAAGCCGTAAAGGAGATATATGGAAAAATTCAGACGCAAAGTCCAAGTACTAGAATTTCACCTTGTTACAGTTCGAGTAAGGGATATAGATAAAAATCTGAAAAAAAAAAATAGAGGATTTTTTTTACATAGTTAAAAATTTTAACTATTGTGCTTATAGTAAGAAAAAAAACCATTACAATTATAATAGTAACATGTCATCAAAACTTAATTCTTAGCTGTAAGTGCTCATTTGTATCCACATTTAAGGACATTCTGCCCCAATGTGCATCATTTTATATATCTTCATTAAAATCATATTGAGAAACATTAAAATGGAGTTTATCTTCCACATTAACAGTGTTTTTTTTTCATTTTCTTTGTCATATACACAGAGAAAAATAGACCACATAAAATAGAACAAAAACAATAAGATTTCTCTATGGTTTTCATCCAAGAAGGAAACCTTATTAAAACAATCGGGTTTTCCTTATTGTTTTAAAATCTGCAAAAAAATAAAAAAAACGATGACCAGGCTGGGAATCGAACTGGAGACTTCAAATCATTAGTCGCACACCTTACCACCTGAACCAAGCTGCCATGAAAATATTGATCGCCGTTTTTGTTCTAGTGCTAACTTGCAAAAAAAATCAACTTTTCAGTCAAATTTTAATAAGATTTTCTCTATAAAAATAATAAGAAATCTCCTTAAAAAAACCTTATTAATCGTTGATTTTAATAAGATTTCCTTATGAAATGTATGGACGGTAAAACAATATGGCAATCTGTTAGTTTTTAGCGGGTCATATTTTTCTCTGTGTAAATGCTTATTTATTACATAATGAATGAACTTTCTCATATAAAGGAGTGTAAAAGCAAGGACATTTGAAAATTGTGTGATGAAACAACTGGCAATTTGTCAGCTTGTCAATTTTTGTAAATCTGACAAGTTGTAGCTATTTGTTATTCATACTGCCAATTAGTAGGGTAAACAAGCCAAAAAACAACAAAATAATATAATAATGAAATTATTAAGACAATAAACAACCATCCAATTTGTACTTCACTATAAAACTGTTGGTAAAATTTTTATTTGTTTTGGTTTTGTACTTTGTTTCGTATCAATGTTTTTTTTTCATTTCCTTTTATCCTTCGAATCAATGTTACAAACAAAAAGCTAAAATCAAAAAACTTATCAAGTGAAATATTGTTGAAACAAAACAAATATCCACTATTATCGTTTTTTTTTTGGAAAAATTTGATCAATTAACACTAATTAGTAGGGATCACTTCTTATATTTCTAAACAGATATAAAAACCTCCCTATTTCAGCAAAAGTTGTTAGTCATTTTCATCTTCATCACCATGAATATCCCCAAAGGTTTATCAATTCAACTTTTTTGGTTAAGTTATTTGGGAATTTTCCCAGTTTATAAGAACCAACAAAATGAATTAAATTTTCTGCCGAAAAATTCAAAACGGTGGCACGCAGCTCGTTTAGTTTTTTACAATTCCACACTTACACTTGTCATTTGTGGCATTTATACGATAATTAAAAAATGTTATTTCGAATATAATAATGCCCAAAATGTCTATTTTACGGTGCAAGTGCATAGACTCTTGGCACAAATTGTTGGTATTTATGTAACACTACAATGTAATATTTTGTTTTATCGAAAAAAAGAACTCAATTTAAAAATTTGCAATTGTCTTTTAAGATTGAATAATAAATATAATAATTTGTGCAAAATTGATACCAAAAATGACTGCAGTGACATTTCATTTCGATTATTTGTGATAAATTTGGTGTTAGTGGTACTTTGTTCATTCAACACAATATTATTATACACAAAATACTGTTTAATAAACTCGACTATGGACAAAATGTGTTACTTGCCAATTTTCGGCATATCTGATATCTTGTTCGCTGGATTACAATTAACATTTTATACGTCACTTGTAAATATGGTTAAAAATATTTTGATTTTGATGAATAAAATGATGGAACACAAAAATGACAATTTTCAACTTGTTCAGCTGCAGGAATTGTTAATTGATCGAGATGAACTAATACAATTGTGTAAATGTGACATTTCATCATTGTACGGCTTAATGGTACTTTTACAACAAAGTATTACAGTTGCCAGTTTATCTGCTGGATTTTTTTATATACTTGTTATGCATACTGATATAGACATTTTTATTGGTTATCATTTAGTAGTATGGATTATGGCAAAGTCATTTTATATTATGCTACCGTCCTTTGAGGATATAACAGAAGAGGTATGTATGTATTGAAATGTAACAAATCTGTTTTTTACGAGCGATTCTTAAATAAATGATATATCAGTTTCGCTTTTGTGAGCATTGAAGCTAATGTGGCTAAAATGGGTTCGAAGATCTAACGTATACGCTGTCGTCAAAGAAAGACACACTGTACCGAAGTTGATGTACCTAAGTTTATCTGAAAAAATAAAAAAAAAAGCTCTCTGCTCAGCTCTTTCGTTTAAACGAAGGCAACAAAACTTTGTTTTCTTTCAGACCCATACAAAATATTGACACATTTACCAGTTTACCACGTTTACCAGGTTTTCCCGTAGTTTAAACCGTTTCATGAATACCCCTTGTTTAACTAGAATAGTTTACAAACATATTAAAAATGTTTTGGACACCAAGTTCCGTTACACTTTACGAGATTTAAACACAGAAAACTGGAAAATCTTATTTAAAAAAATGTTTATGGATAGGTTTTCGAGATTTGATTTTTCAAAGTTTTTTGTCGTTTTTACGTGCAATATTTTAAGTATGACAAATCTGAACAAAAGAACAGTGCAATGTATCAAACTATTTTAAAAAAAATCGATTTTTATAGGAAATTTTTGGCAAAAAAAAATTCTTACTGAAAAAAAAATTCAAAATCTTTCGAATCCTCTAGTTTGAAAATTTTGTTTGTTTAGTACACTTCCTGGCAAAGATAACAATATACATAAATAAGTTTTAAAGATCTATGTTATCATTTTCATAATGATCAAAATTTTCATCTCTTTTTTCTTACTTTCCGAGTTTTTGTCTATAACTTGAAAAGCAAGACGAATTCGAAAAAAAAGATACTTTTTCTTTTATCATGATGATCACAAATTTGAACTTACAAAATCTAGTGTTTTTTGGTCTTTTTGAACCATTTTTAAATAAAAAATTTAATTATCTACAAAAAGTTACTTAATAAAAATCTTCAAATCCGGCTTGCTTTTCAAATTATAGATAAGAACTCGGAAAGTAACAAAAAGAATTTAAAATTTTGATCATTATAGAAATGATCATATCTTTAAAGAAATGTATCTTGTTATCTTTGTTAGATAGTGTACTATACCGGAACTCTATACATACAAAATTTAAAATAGCGAGGATTCGAAAGACTTTGGATTTTTTCTTTCGGTAACAAATTTGTTTTTGTCAATTATTTCCTTTAAAATATCGATTTCTTAAAAATATTTTGAAACATTGCACTTAAACATCTGAAGTGACACAGAAAAATGATTCTACTGTTTCTTGCTTATTTTATCAGCTTTCAGGTGCTGGTTTAATTTTATTCAGATTGGTCATTTATTACTGAAGATATATGTAAGCTTATAAGAACAATGACAAATAAATTGCACGACTGGGGTCGCACGTACTTGCTCTTAGAGTTCAAGTTGCTTAAATTTTAAAGACTTTTTATATAGAAATTTGGAAAATCTAAATATATGGGAAAAAAAAAGGAAATTCGTTTTTTAAAAAAATAATATAAAATCTGAAATCAAATTGCCCCCCAAAACAAGTATGTAGTTTTGACTGATATACTAACATGCATTTTCAGAAAAAAAAATTTCAAAATCGTTAGAGCCGTTTTTTAAAAAACTAATTTTTTATAAATAATTTCTTGGAAAAAAAGTTTTTAAATAAAATTGGTATGCCATTTTGTAGAAATCATTGATCAACATCTAAACACAAAATTTCAAAAAAATTTAATGTCCCGTTTTCGAAAATTGGATTTTTTAAAAAAAAATTTTCAAAATTTTTTTAAATATCCAAAAAGTATTTTTTTCAAAATTTTGCTTTTGGCTTATATTTAAATTATATAAATTCTTTATCACAAAAAGTTTCGTTGAAATAGAATAAGCACTTTCGGAGATAATCGGATTTAAAAAAAACGGTTCTATGGCAGGTACCGTTAATAATTTTCAAAAAAAAAAATTTTCATTAGAAGATAGACCTTGTCTTAAAACTTACATTTGAATTTTTTAAACAAAATCGTTGGAGCCGTTTTTGAGCAATTTCAACTTTACTAAAATCGGTATATGACAAGTACCGTTATTTTTGGTCCAAAAAAACTAATTCCAAAAACCCCTCTGGAGAGTCGACAAATAACGCTACACAACAAGTTTGACATTAATCGGTCCATCCGTTTAGGCTGTAGCTCCTTATACAGACAGACAGACAGACAGACAGACTGACAGACTGACAGACTGACAGACTGACAGACTGACAGACTGACAGACTGACAGACTGACAGACTGACAGACTGACAGACTGACAGACTGACAGACTGACAGACTGACAGACTGACAGACTGACAGACTGACAGACTGACAGACTGACAGACTGACAGACTGACAGACTGACAGACTGACAGACTGACAGACTGACAGACTGACAGACTGACAGACTGACAGACTGACAGACTGACAGACTGACAGACTGACAGACTGACAGACTGACAGACTGACAGACTGACAGACTGACAGACAGACAGACAGACAGACGGACTTCCGGGACCCACTTTTTTGGCATTCTCTACCATCGTAATGTTATGGAAAAATGTTATCTCAACTTTTTTTTTTGTACGAATACATAACTTGATATACATATAGTACCTATATCGCAAGTAAAAACTGAAAAATAATATCTCGAAAACGTTTCCACCATTTTATTTTTTTAAATGAAATTTCTGAGACTCTGAGGTTAAAGTACATATGTTAGAAAAAAATAGTGGTATCGAAAATCGAATGTCCAACCAGTGTAATTAATCCCTTGTTGTGACACAATCTAACTGCTGCGTTAAATTCTTCTTGTATAATTGTTAATACCGTGTCCAGAGACTTGTGACGTACAACAACAACTGTATTTTTGGTGTAGAGTTAGAACAGAAGTGTGCCCATTTTCGATCCTTGAAGAACTCCATACTACATTCTCTAATCTCGATTCGTTATAGTGCATCTATTAGTTTTGAGTGATCAAGAGTATCAAAAGCCTTACTGAAGTCCTTGAAAATCATGGTAAAAAAAGACAAGGTATGATTATTAGAGTCACCATTTTACAAAATGGAGTAATAAGTTTTTGACGTTTAATTTAGCAAAGTCAAAAGCAAATTTTTTTTACAACAACAATATCAATAGGGTAGCTGTCAAAAACTTAAGAAGCCATCTTTTTTTCTTTCATCAGACAGTTCTCGATACAGACTTTTTTCTAATGATCACACCTTCTCTTTTTATACATACCATGCTTGAAAACCACTAGATCATAATGATCCTTGTCCAGACTCTCGTTTAAACAGTTTGCAAACTCTCCAATAATTAAATTTCCGGTGCTCTTATTTTATTGGAAACTGTTTTGAATCAGAGAATGTTATCACCTATCGGATATTCTATCTGGGATACCCGTATCTGGAATATCTTTTTGAGTGATTTGAAAAGCTATCCAGCTAGCTTGCCCAAGCAGTAACAAGAAAAATATGTAATAATTGAGAAGAAGCAGTTATTAGCTGATCACTCGCTTACCTGAGTTATACCAGAAATTCTCGGATACCTTCAGATTATTTTTTGACAGAAAATGGTTCGTTTCTTTGCTAATTTTTAACATTGTTTGCAACCCAACAACAAAAAGCTATCCAATAGCTTTATGTTAGCTGTTCCATGCAATTTTTTACAATTGGAAGTATCTAGTAAGCTGATGCTGCCTTAAAAATAGGTCTTAAAACAGCTGTTTTATGCACTGAAGAAATAAACATATTCGTAGGAATGTTATTAACTTAACTTGCTCGGGTGTTAACCATGGCCACTGAGTGTCACCGAATAGTGCCCAACAGATTTCTTGTTTATTCAAAATAAATGATCCAAATAAACTCATAAAGTCTATTCCAAACTAAATATAATATTGTTATTTATATGGCATTTGGGTCTGCATATTTTTCTATTCTATTCATAATTTCTATTACTTTTCTTTTTTGGTGCAATCAACTGCCAATAAAAATATTGAATGTTTGTTTATTTCACATTGTTCATAAATCAACGACGCATATGAATTCTTCCTAAAATCACAAAACAACTCAAGTAAGACTTTACTTTCACAACAAAAGTTTTAATATTTCATCAAAAAATATTTTCAATTAACCAAATTGATTCGCCACTTCCTCGAACAGATTTAACACCTTTGCAGTTTAATAAAAGTATTCAAACAAGCATGTACATTCCCAAGGGACTATCAATTCAAATTTGTTTGTTAAGTTTTATCGGAATTTTCCCTGTTTATGAAAACGAACAAAATGAATTGCAATTCCTACCAAAACAATCAAAACGGTGGCATGCCGCTCGAATAACATATTATTTGTCCATACTCACTATATCCATTTGCATTGTCCTCACGATCCTTCAACCATTTTGGCACTATCATTTCAATCCTGACGATTTTGTTAATTTTATCCAAGGTCAAAAACTTTTCGCTCATATTTTTGGTGGTGTTTCACAAATTTTATGCAATATACTTTTCTATCGACAAAAAGAACGTAACCTTAAAATATGCAAAAGTGTTATTGGATTGCATAAAAAATATAAAGATTTGTGCAAAACTGATACGAAAAATCCATTCATTGATATTTCATTTCGGTTATTTTTAATACATCTGGGTTTTTTTGTGTGTTGTTCTATTAATCTAATATTTTTATCGGTGAGATGTTTTAAACACTCAATTTTACATTATCAATGTCATACCCCAATTGTTGGTATATTTGAACTCTTCTTCGGTGGATTACAATTAACGATTTATTACTCAATTACATGGACTATCTATAGAACTTTGTGTTTTTTGACCAACGTTGATACTTACAACTGTACGTATTCGACGAAAGTTCAAATTTCATAAAAATAAGAAGTCGGAAGCGGTGATAATTTTATTAATAAATGTAAGTTTTATTATCCGTTCAATTTCTTAACAATTATTGGATAATGCTTAATTAATTAAATTTAATATAAATAAATATTTTCGAAAGATTTGTGTTTGACGTATATTGCCATCAAACACTTTCCAATCGAATTTTTAATTATAAATACTACTTTATGTTAATTAATTACTAACAATCACAACTAAAAAAGGGTTTTTTCGAGATTATGTTCGAACGACGTATATTGTCATCGATCGATTTCAATTTCGAATTTCACCTTTTCTTTACTATTTAGTTTTAAATGTTAATGTTAAAAAATATATCAAATTATATTTGTTTTACGTATATATTCGTAAAACAATTTCAATTTGATTTACAACTTACAATTTTTGATAGATCCTTCTCGCTTGGAATGTCGGGAAAAAGTGAGTTTCTCCAGAAAATTGTCGCCCTTTTATATTCTAATTCGAGCTTTGGTGCTGCCATTCAAATTTGTAGAAATTTGTTGAAAATAATGAACCTTGGCAGCATTTTTCTTCCAGCTGCTTAGCTTTCATATGATTGTTTGTTGTTGTCGGTATATATGTTTGTCTCTTTTTCACTTATTGGATCTATTAGGAATTATAAAATATTAAATTATTAATAAATTATTAACATTTTTTATAATTCATTACAAAATTATTGTTCCCCAACTAAATATTTGTATTGTGAATAAGTTTTTTAATCTCGGTTTATAAAGTTGTATCGTTAAAACAACTTTGTTTATTCGCGCATGTTTGCAAGTGACGTTTAACTTTATTTGTTTGTTTTATTCGTGAAATATTTGTGTTTTGTTTAATTTTTTATTGTAAAAATATCAAAAGATTGTTAAATTAATTAAATTTAATGTGTATTTGTTCGGGGACATAAATTTATAAGTGAAATTTTAGTAAAAATAATATGTGTACTTTGTAGGTTATGTTTTGATAAACCCTTTTGTTGTAAATTTGTGTATTTAATTGTTTATATACAATTAAACATTTTCGTTTAATCATTAAAGTGATTATATTTGTTTATTTTAATTGTTTATGTATATTTAATACAAAAAAAATAAACTTGTGACGTTGTGTGTTTTAATATAAGGGTTGCAAATTGCAACTTCAATGTAAATTGTTCATTTTGTGATTTATGTGTTGTTTTTTGTTTGTAATTTAGTGCTAATAGTTTACAAATATGAAACTAAAGCAATTTAATTTAATTTTTCTTTCATTTGCAGGTTCCAACTTCCTTATTAGGCAATTAGATTTTGCTGGCGCTCCAATGGACATAAATTTGCAAATTTTTTTTTTTTTTATTTACATTGCATTTATAACATAGGGTAAATTGATGATATTTTACCTTTGCAACATATAAAAAAAAAAAAATTTTTTTTTTCTTTTTCAGGATTGAAGCTGAATATTAAGCATTTTTATTAATTTTAAGTTTAGAATTAAGTTAGATTAAGAATTTAAAATGTGATATGTAATATATGATCTTAAAAAAAAAATGAAAAACAAGATTTTTAATGAGTTATTTAATTTTTTAATTCAGTGTTTAGTAAATTCATTTCTCTTATAAAATTATACAATGTGTTTTAATTTGTATTTAAATTCATTTTAATGTGTGGTTGAACATACTCCCCCCGTTGAACGGTTACGTTCAAGTATTCTGGCCTTTATTTTTTCTATCCCACGGCGATGGTGGTGATGAAAGACAACCTTTCCAGCCTTGTTTACGTTTACCTTAACTTGGTACCTGTCAGGTAGGTTTACCGAAAATTGTTTCCTCTTACTATTTCGGATCCGTTCAAAATCAATCCTACTAAGAGTATCCCTGTTAATGAAGAGTTCTTCCCCTTCGCGGGTTATAAACTTCTGATAATCATTATCTATCCTCATTTTTATTTCTTGTATAGTGGAGGATGGGCGTAATCTGTCGAGGGAATGTATCGTCGACCCATTAATAGTAACCGGAATCGGTATGCCTTCGTTTCTATGAATTTGTATTTGGGGTTCGGTAAAGCCTTCATTATTTTGAATAAATTCGGATTCATTCTCCACTTCAGCCGACCACCTTAATTCGGATTCATTCTCCACTTCAGCCGACCACCTTAGGTTTTCCTGTATCAATTCTACCAATGGGGTTGAAATGGTAGGTGGTGAAAACCTTATATCCTCAAGAATGGTGATATAATCCATATCGTCC
Organism: Episyrphus balteatus; assembly: GCF_945859705.1. NCBI lineage: Eukaryota > Metazoa > Arthropoda > Insecta > Diptera > Syrphidae > Episyrphus > Episyrphus balteatus. Next base: position 39,156,587 of record NC_079134.1, read on the forward strand.
CAGTTGGATTGCATATTAAACTGTAAGAATATTTATCTGTAGAAATTTGTATGAAAGTTTTATAAGTACGACACGACATGTAACTACTACAAACAACACATGGACAAAGTATTAGTATAAATTGGTTTCATGTTGTCGTAATAGTTTCGACTTGGTCGATCGGCAAACGACAAATTTTTACAATGGGTCTTTGACAAGTACTGAATCTTGTTCGAACCGTTACAACTCGTACCAATCCATCCTTTCCAGGATGAATCATTTGTATTATCCCTAAAGGCCAAGCAGTCGGTGGAGTGTTTTCATCCTTTATTAGGACAACATCTCCAACCTTAAGGCTTTGTTCGTTGGTTAGCCATTTAGGGCGTTGTTGGAGACGGTTTAAATATTCCGTTGACCATCTTTTCCAAAAATGTTGATTCATTTGTTGGACATGTTTCCATCTTTGGTTGAACGAAGAGTTTGATGCTGTTAGGTCAGGTTCAGGGATTGCATTTAAAGCCTGACCGATGAGGAAGTGACCTGGGGTTAGAACCGCCAGATCATCAATATCATTTCTCAATGCACATAAGGGTCTTGAGTTTAGACATGCTTCAATTTGAGCAAGCAATGTCGCGAGTTCTTCAAATGTGCAAACCGTTGTGCCTAGCACACGACGTAAATGATATTTGATGGATTTTACACCTGCTTCCCATAATCCTCCGTGATGTGGAGCGGCAGGTGGGTTGAAATGCCAGTTAATGTTTAAGGTTGACAAATAATTTGCTATGTTTGGAGCTGCTTCCTTGATGGCTTGTTCTAGATCGCGATCCAATTTCACCTTTCCACCTTTAAAGTTCGTTCCGCAATCTGAATATATGTCCGAGCATAATCCTCGTCGAGACACGAACCTTTTTAAAGCTGCTATGAAAGCCATTGAGGTCAAATCTGATACGACCTCTATATGTATAGCTTTGGTTGCCATGCATACGAAGATACAAAAATATCCTTTGTAATGTTTTGCGTTTCTGTGAGTGGACATTTTAAGTTGTATGGGTCCAGCGTAATCAATACCCACATGTGTAAAGGGTCTTGTGAGGTTAACTCTAGGTGCCGGCAAAGCTCCCATTAGTTGTTGCGTTGTTGCTGCTCGATGTTTTGCACATATAACGCATTTATGAATTTCCCGTGTTACGACTCGTTTTCCATCGAGGATCCAAAAATTATTGCGAAGAGTGTTAAGAACCAATGAAGTGCCTCCATGCAATGTTTCCTTATGGGCCTTATCAATAATCAAGTTACAGACGTGATGATCTCGTGGTAAAATGATGGGGTGTTTCATATCATATGGAACATCTGCGTTTTCCAGTCTACCTCTAACTCGGATCAAACCATTTCCATCTAAGAATGGGCTAAGCGTTATAAGCTGACTTTTCTTGGATAGAGGTTTTTCTGCCTTGAATATATCTAACTCAGATTTAAAGGCTGAGATTTGTACCATTTTTAAGATCAGCGTGCTTGATTCATTCAATTCCTTAACGGATAACGGACTTGTTCGTTTATTTTCACGGTCGCGACAATTTTCGACGAATCGCAATACCGTAGCTATTACTCTGACAAGTTTAGTGTATGATGAATACTTTGGCAACCAGTCGCTTGAAGACGTTGAAAGTAATGTGTTTATAGATGGTGCCTTGGCTTCTAAGGTTGTTCCTTCGAGTTGAATTGGATTTCTTGGCCATTGGGTTTGATTTTGGCTAAGCCATTCAGGTCCATGCCACCATAGATCACAATCAAGGATTTGCCTGGTTGTTATTCCCCGCGAAGCTAAATCAGCTGGATTATCCTTTGTGGGAACATGATGCCAATATTCAGTAGGTGTCACATCTTGAATTTCTGCAACTCTGTTTGCAACGTAAGTTTTCCATTTCGATGGATGCTCTCGAATCCATTGTAAAACAATAGTAGCATCCGTCCATAGAAATACAGGAAAGGTTTCAAGTTGCATGTCTTGAATCGTAGCTTTTATAAGTTTGGCTAGCAACAATGCGCCGTTTAATTCCAAACGAGGTAAAGTTATTGGTTTTACTGGAGCAACCTTGGATTTTGCAGTTAATAAATTTACCTTGATGTTTCCATTTTCATCTTGGGTTCGAATATATAGAACTGCGGCATATGCTTTAATAGAAGCATCACAAAATCCGTGAATTTGGTTTGTTTGGTTGGTTTTCGATATACCAATCCATCGCGGAATCTTTAGTTTATTCAGATTTTTTAAATCCTCTTTAAAATCGTACCATTGTTGTGTGATATCTTGAGAAACCTTGCTATCCCAAGAGTAACCGCCGATCCAAAGGGTTTGAATAAGTATTTTGGCTGTTATGATGATAGGCGAGATCCATCCAACTGGATCGTACAATGATGCTATTTCCGAGAGTATGATACGTTTGGTTTTGGCCTGCGTATCTGATAAACCTTGAACATTAAAAGTGAAGTAGTCTTCTGCAGGATACCATCGAATTCCCAGAGTTTTTACAGATTCCGTTTCTTGTAGTTCGAGTGAACCTTGTAGCTCCTTATCTTCTGTTGGTAAGTGTGATATGACTTCTACTCGGTTACTTGCCCACTTTCGGAGTTTAAATCCACTCTTACTAAGCATATCTCGTAACTGCCTTTGTAATTCCAGGCATTCATCGATGGTTTCTGCTCCACTCAGTAAATCATCAACGTAAAATTCTGATGATGTTGCCTTCACTGCTAATGGATATGTTTCTTGTTCATCTAGTGCTGCTTGTTGTACTGTGCGAACGGATAAAAATTGTGCAGGGGACACGCCAAAGGTGACGGTCTTAAGTTGATAATCTTTAAGCATTTTTGTTTCTGGATCTCTCCATAGGATGCGCTGAAACGTGCGATGTTCTGGGTGCATCCAAATCATTCGATACATTTTTTCAACGTCTGCTGTGATCACTACCTTATGTTTTCTCCAATTGAGAACAGTAGAGAATAACTTCGGTTGTATGGTTGGACCGATCAATAATTGCTCGTTCAGTGATTTACCATTTGTAGTTTTAGCAGATGCGTCGAAAACTACCCGTAGTTTGGTAGTGGTGCTTTGTTTAAAAACCGCATGATGTGGTATGTAATAATGTGGTTCATTTGGTTTGGGTGGTTCACATTCTTCCATGTGACCCATGGTTATATATTCATCCAAACAGGCTTCATACTCGCGTTTAAGTTGTGCGTTCTTGGATAGTTTCCTTTGTAAATATTCATAACGCCTCAGCGCGAGTTCCCTTGAGGAACCTAGACTTGGTCCATTTGGATCTGTGAATGGTAATTTTACCATATATTGATTATTTGGCAGCCGTTCATAGTTGGCTTTATATAACTCCTCACATTTTTGATCTTCTGGAGTTTGTGTGTTGAAGGTTTGCACTTCTTCCATCTCCCAGAATTTCTGAAGTAGAAATCCGAGTTCGTTGATGGGGTTTGTAGTTGCGATGAATGTCTTTACTGAAACGTTAGGTGAGATAAAATTATTTCCTAATATTATCCATCCAAATATAGTGTTGATGGCGACTACGGATCTACCTGGAGCGTAGCGTATGCCTTCGCGAATAATATGGCCATATACATCAGCTCCAAGTAAAATGTCGACTGGATTAGGTTTCCAGAATGTTGGATCCGCTAGTTCAAGATTTTTGAAATGTTTTAAGACTTGACTTGATGTTTCTTTAGCTGGCAGTAGGTCAGTGATTGTTTCTAATACGAACATTTTCACTTCTACCGCCGTATGGTTGTTTTTAGTAGATTTAAGTCTTAACTGCACCCTTTGTTTGGAACATGCAGTTTGGTTTTTGCTTAGACCGTGAATTTGTATTGATGTGGGTGTTCCACGTATTTGCATCCTCTGACAGGCTTTTTCTGTGATGAATGAGGTTTGCGATCCTGTATCTATCAGGCATCGCAATATTGTTGAACGACCATTGCGGTCACATGCTGTTGCCAACGCCGTTGGCAATAGAGCATTACAATTTTCCATTGACAGGAAAGTGTTTGTCCTTTCAGCATCATTACTGTTAACCCTTTCAGTATTTGAATCCTTTGATGAAGACTCATCGAAATGAAGTGTAGTGTGATGTGATTGATGACATTGTTTGCATTTAAACTTATTTCGACACTTTGCGTGCGAATGTTTGTTTGAAAAACAGTTAAGGCATCTATTCGATGCTTTAATTATTTTTTTGCGTGTAGGTACATCCATATTTAAATAAGTTTTACAGGTCCCGACGTAATGTTTTTCGTTGCAGGCTGGGCAATGAGAATTAACGACGGTGTGATAGGTTTGAATGTTTTCCCTTTTGATGTTGGTGGTACTTGGTTTTGCACCAATAGTACTACCGATGGATTCCAATACTCGAATCCTTTTGTTTAAAAATGCTAAAAATGTTGAGTATTTTGGAAGTTCTTGGTTATCTCCCAATTCCTCTTCCCAGAGGCGCAATGTCACAAATGGTAATTTTTGAACTATCAAAAATATCAACAATGCATCCCATTGACTGGTGTCTATTTTCAACGCCTTGAGCTGCTGTAAGCACTCTTCGGTTGTATCGACTAACATTTTTAGGCTCTTTCCCGATTCAGCAGTAATTTTGATTTGGTTGACTAGGGTCTTGAGGTGAAAATTTGCTAAAGTTCTAGTATTTTCATATCGCTTTTTTAATTTACTCCAAGCCGGTTCATAATCTTGATTAGTGATGGGAGTATGTTTTAATAATTTTTCCGCATCACCACTAAGACATCCCTTTAAATAATGGAGTTTTTGTACCGGTTGCAGCTGGTTGTTATCATGAATTAATGATGTGAATAAATCGGAAAATGATCTCCATGAATTATAATCACCATCGAATTTTGGCAATGTAATTTTTGGCAATTGAGTATATTTGAACTGAGGTTCTGCTAAAACCGTTGAATTTGGGTTGGTATCTGTAGCTGTTCTATTGATACCATCTTCAAGCTCGCCCATATACTCATCGTATTTGATTTCGATTTCATCGAATTGTTGCTTTTTTATATAAGCATTCTCGCACTCAGCCTTTGATATGATGATGGCTTCATTTATTTGTCGATCTTGTTTAACGAATTCATGCCAAAACTCACGCATATCGATCATTTTTTGTTTGTAAAAACCAGCCGTTCGTTTTTCCAATCTGGTTTTCTTGCCATTTTCGATTGTTTTTTCAATCTTCGTTTTCAAAACGAGTTGATTGACTAATAGTTTGTCAAGATCATTCATGATTGAATGGATATAAATGCGATTAATTTGTGACCCGGTCGTGTAATTGATTTTTTTTTGCTGTGATTAGCACAGAAAAAAAAACAAAGTGAACAAAAAAAAATAATAAAAAAAAGAAAAGTATTCGGTTTTAATAAACTAACAAATTATTAATATTTATCACCTTCCTGGATGGAACCACCAATGTTTTTTGACCAACGTTGATACTTACAACTGTACGTATTCGACGAAAGTTCAAATTTCATAAAAATAAGAAGTCGGAAGCGGTGATAATTTTATTAATAAATGTAAGTTTTATTATCCGTTCAATTTCTTAACAATTATTGGATAATGCTTAATTAATTAAATTTAATATAAATAAATATTTTCGAAAGATTTGTGTTTGACGTATATTGCCATCAAACACTTTCCAATCGAATTTTTAATTATAAATACTACTTTATGTTAATTAATTACTAACAATCACAACTAAAAAAGGGTTTTTTCGAGATTATGTTCGAACGACGTATATTGTCATCGATCGATTTCAATTTCGAATTTCACCTTTTCTTTACTATTTAGTTTTAAATGTTAATGTTAAAAAATATATCAAATTATATTTGTTTTACGTATATATTCGTAAAACAATTTCAATTTGATTTACAACTTACAATTTTTGATAGATCCTTCTCGCTTGGAATGTCGGGAAAAAGTGAGTTTCTCCAGAAAATTGTCGCCCTTTTATATTCTAATTCGAGCTTTGGTGCTGCCATTCAAATTTGTAGAAATTTGTTGAAAATAATGAACCTTGGCAGCATTTTTCTTCCAGCTGCTTAGCTTTCATATGATTGTTTGTTGTTGTCGGTATATATGTTTGTCTCTTTTTCACTTATTGGATCTATTAGGAATTATAAAATATTAAATTATTAATAAATTATTAACATTTTTTATAATTCATTACAAAATTATTGTTCCCCAACTAAATATTTGTATTGTGAATAAGTTTTTTAATCTCGGTTTATAAAGTTGTATCGTTAAAACAACTTTGTTTATTCGCGCATGTTTGCAAGTGACGTTTAACTTTATTTGTTTGTTTTATTCGTGAAATATTTGTGTTTTGTTTAATTTTTTATTGTAAAAATATCAAAAGATTGTTAAATTAATTAAATTTAATGTGTATTTGTTCGGGGACATAAATTTATAAGTGAAATTTTAGTAAAAATAATATGTGTACTTTGTAGGTTATGTTTTGATAAACCCTTTTGTTGTAAATTTGTGTATTTAATTGTTTATATACAATTAAACATTTTCGTTTAATCATTAAAGTGATTATATTTGTTTATTTTAATTGTTTATGTATATTTAATACAAAAAAAATAAACTTGTGACGTTGTGTGTTTTAATATAAGGGTTGCAAATTGCAACTTCAATGTAAATTGTTCATTTTGTGATTTATGTGTTGTTTTTTGTTTGTAATTTAGTGCTAATAGTTTACAAATATGAAACTAAAGCAATTTAATTTAATTTTTCTTTCATTTGCAGGTTCCAACTTCCTTATTAGGCAATTAGATTTTGCTGGCGCTCCAATGGACATAAATTTGCAAATTTTTTTTTTTTTTTATTTACATTGCATTTATAACATAGGGTAAATTGATGATATTTTACCTTTGCAACATATAAAAAAAAAAAAATTTTTTTTTTTCTTTTTCAGGATTGAAGCTGAATATTAAGCATTTTTATTAATTTTAAGTTTAGAATTAAGTTAGATTAAGAATTTAAAATGTGATATGTAATATATGATCTTAAAAAAAAAATGAAAAACAAGATTTTTAATGAGTTATTTAATTTTTTAATTCAGTGTTTAGTAAATTCATTTCTCTTATAAAATTATACAATGTGTTTTAATTTGTATTTAAATTCATTTTAATGTGTGGTTGAACACTTTGGTTTTAATGAATAAAATTATTGAGAATTTGCCAAATCTCCAACAAAATGACATTTTAGAAGTTGCTCATTTGCAAGAATTGCTGATTGATCGAAATGAACTTATACGATTGTGCACATGTGATATTTCATTGTTGTATGGCTTTGTGCTGCTTTTGAGATTGATATCAATAACTATCAATTTATCAACTGGATTTTTGCATGTTTATCTTTGGCTACAAAATAACATGTTAATTAATTTTACTTTTCATGGTTTTAATTTCTTTGTTTGGATCATGCCGATTTTGTTTTATACTGTGCTCACATGTTATCAGAATATAACAGAAGAGGTAAATATGATGCACATGTACTTTGAGCTTAAAATTTCGTTTTATTGCATATTTAAATTGCATTTTTATGTTTTTACCAACAATTAAAAGTTAAAAATTCAGGCTAGACCATGGAGACTGTGAAAAATAAGTATTTTATACATTGCAACTTTTGTTTTTAATATATATTATTTCTTTGATTCCAAAATAAAAATTCAAAAATAAAAATAAATTTAAGATCCCAAGTTCTAGAAAAATAGAATAGAAAAAAATAAAGAGATTTGTGGCTTTAGCCAGAAAAGTCCACCATCAACCAAATCACAATATCACAGTACGACAGACCTTGGAAAAAGTAGTATTTCACTTAGAATTAGGTTTAGCTGAAGCAATAAAAAAAAATAAGTTCGCTGCTCAGCTCTTTTGTTTTAAGGAAGTCTTTTTAGTACAGGTAAAATAGTACATAAAATCAAGAAATAAAAAAAATAAAATGCACGACTGGGTCGCACGTACTTGCTCTTGCAGTTCACAGTATCCTTATATTAAATATTTATTGGAAATTTAAGATTTTGTTTAGTGTCGAAAAAAAAATAAAAAAAAAAAAAAAATTGAAAGTTTAAAAATTAAATTAAAAAATTTTTTTTTTCAAAAATGTTTTAAAAAGTTTTTTTTTATAATTAAAAATGATGTCTGTAAATTTTTAATGAAATTGACTTATGCTTAAGAAATATGTCAATTTTTGAAAAACGGCAACGCCATATTTCGGTTCTTCGCATTTTTTGAGAAAAACTAAAAACGCAGGTTTGTTAGAATCAATAGGTTAGGTTAGGTTAGGTTAAATGGGCTGACAGTTGATCTTGTTACCGTCACACTTAGATCAATGTAGATCCCTTGTGATACCCTGAAGTATTGTAACTTCATGAAAAAGTGATAACCTATGAATGCTATGGTTGTTCGAGCCATTTGGAGGACTTTACAAAGTTCAGTAGGCTATTGCCTGAAAGTTCCGAAAGTTCTTCTAATTCATTAAAGAAGTAGTTTCCTAAGAATTTTTTCCTAGTGCGACAGAGTGCTGGGCAGTGACAGAGGAAGTGAACAGTGTTTTCCTGTTCGTCCTCATTGCCGCAGCCTCTGCATAGATCATCCGTACTAAGCCCCATTTTCTTTTTGTGGTATCCTAGTAGGTTATGTCCCGTTAAGATGCCTATTAGGGATCTTAAGGAAGGTTTACTAAGTAGTAAGATCTTGTTTGATTTTTTCTCGTCGAAGTTCGGCCATAGTTTCCTGGTGTGACCGCAGGATTCTAGGAGGTTCCATCTTTCATTTGTTTTTTGTGAAATATTGTTGACAATATTTCGTTTTATTTCACATTGTGGGATTCTGATGTTATGGTCTATGAGAGAGGGATCAAGAACTGAGCCCTCCCTTGCAAGCTCATCCGCTTTTTCGTTGCCGAACACATCACTGTGGCCGGGAACCCAGCAGAGTCTTACATTATGCTGCATACCAAGAACCCTAAGCTCTTCGCGACAGCAAGAAACAAGCTTTGACTTGATTAAGGTGGCAGAAATCGCTTTTATTGCCGCTTGGCTATCAATGAAAAAGGTGATGTCAGCAGGTGATATCGCCATCATGGATATTTGTTTAGCAGCATTTTTCACTGCCAATATCTCGGCTTGGAAGACACTGCTGTGATCGGGGAGCCTGAAAGAACTGGCAAGGTTAAGGTATTCTGAGTAAAAACCTGCACCAACCCCAGTATTCATTTTCGAACCATCAGTAAAGATGGCGATAGTCGACTCATTTGAGAAAGGTACACTGTTTTCCCAATCTTGTCTGTTTGGGAAACTGACATTAAAAGACTTGTTGAAGTCTAAGTAAGGGGTCATGTAATCTGTACTTACGTTGTTGCCAACGTAGTTAGAAAGGATCGTAGTGTGGCCGTTTTGACTAGTATTCCAAATGTTGGTTTGACTGAGTCGTAGGGCGCTGTTTGCTGCTAATTCTTGTACAAATAGATCTAAGGGAGTGAGATTAAGGATTGCTTCCAGCCCTGCGGTTGGAGTGGACCTCATCACCCCCGTAGTGCTAATGCATGCTGTTCTCTGTACTTTGGTTAGGGTCTTCAAGTTCGTGGATTTCTCCAGAGCTTGCCACCAGACTAAGCTGCCATAAGTCAGAATGGGTCTGACAATGGCGGTATACATCCACATGATTATTTTAGGATTTGGTCCCCAGTTTCTGCCAAGAATTCGATTGCATGAGTAAAGTGCAAACGTGGCTTTCTTATATCTTTCTTGAATGTTTGGACCCCAGTTAAGTTTCTTATCCAAGATCACTCCGAGATATTTCGCTTTATCCGAAATCTTAAGTGGGGTGCCATCAATTTTTGGCACTGCAAAAGGAGGAATTTTCCTTCTGTTTGTGAAAAGTACCATTTCTGTTTTAAGGGGGTTTACTTTAAGACCGCATCTCCTGGTCCAGTTACTGACCTTAGATAATGCGCTTTCTAATTGTTCGCTTACAGTGGTTAGGTATTTACCTGTCGCTAGAAGAGCTAGATCGTCTGCGTAGGCTATAACCTTGACACCGCTGTTATTCAGTTTGATGAGAATCTCATTCATCACCAAAATCCAAAGAAGAGGTGATAAAATACCGCCTTGCGGAGTTCCTCTAGATGCGTACATTTTAATATGTGACCCACCTAATTCACTATTTATTTGTCTGTTTTTCAACATGCACACGATCCATTTTATGACCGTGTCTTCTATTTTAAGATCAGTGAGTGCTTTTTCAATTGCACTATTATGAACATTATTGAATGCTCCTTCTATGTCTAGAAATGCTGCGAGGGTATATTCTTTAACCACAAGTGACTTTTCTATTGTTCTGACTGCACAATGTAAGGCTGTTTCTACACTTCTACCTTTTGTGTATGCATGCTGAAAGGGTGATATAGTCTCCGGTCTTAAATAACTGCGGATATGTATATCGATTAATCTTTCAAGAGTTTTGAGTGTAAAAGAAGTTAGACTGATAGGTCTGAAATCTTTTGGTTCTGTGTAACTGGATTTACCAGCTTTAGGTATAAAGACAACTTTGACTTCACGCCATGTTTTAGGGACATATCCCAGTTGTAGGCTATTTTGGAATATTGAGATCAGGTATGGAATAATGAATTCACTACTTTTTTGCAGCATCAAGGGGAAGACGCCGTCCAGGCCTGGAGATTTATAAGGAGAGAAGGAGTTGATGGCCCAGATCAACTTTTCTTTCGTAATAATTTCTCTAGGAATTTCACAAAATGAGTGCAAAGAGTTTGTGGAAACATTTTCCAATTCAGAGTTACTACCTGGGAAGTGATCTTGCACCAGGAGTTTTAAGCTGTCTTGACAAGATTCAGTCCATTGGTTATCAGGCCCTTTTAGGGAGCCTATAGGAGTGATTGTTTTGGAGAGGATCTTCCTTAGTCTTGCCGAATGATTTGTACATTCGATAGTACTACAAAAGTTTCTCCAAGAACATCGTTTGGCTCGTTGAGTTTCTGTCTTAAATTTTCTTTGACTGGTTTTGTAGGATTCCCAATCACTTTCAGCTCTAGTGCGTTTAGCACGATTGAAAAGTTTTCTAGTTTCTTTTCTTATGTTACTGAGCTCAACTGTCCACCAGGGTGGTTTGTTGTTTTTCTTCTTCGCGGTAATAAGAGGACAACTTTTGTCCAATGCATCGCGTAGAATTCCTGTGAATTCCTCTGTCAATTTATCTAAGCCATTTGGGTCTAGATTATTATCAGTCCTCAGGGGACTGAGGTTCTTAACTATTTCCCTATTGAATACCTGCCAATCGGTACGCCTATTATTCCTAAAGGGCTTATTGTGCCTATCAGCATCAGGGGTATAAAATTCTATTAGCCTATGGTCGGAAAAAGAGATTTCATCTAAAACCTTCCATTTTTCTAATAGGCAAGTGTCTGAGTTATTCGTCAAAGTAATATCAAGAACCTCTTCACGTGTTTTTGTAACAAAGGTGGGGGTGTTGCCTCTGTTAGCTACCACAAGGTTATTTTCGATAATATATTCGAAGAGGGACTCGCCCCTAGTATTTATGTCAGTGCTTCCCCATTGCACATGATGTGAATTAGAATCACAACCTAAAATGATATCAAATTTGTTCTTACTTGCAAAAGATATCAACGTTTTAGTGATATCTGCCGGTGGTCCTTCTATGCTATCATACGGCATGTAGGTGGAAGAGAAGATGAGCGTTGGAAGCCCATCGCGTTCCAGTTTTACCGTAGTCTGGTCAATGTTGCTGTAAGTAGTTAGAAGAAAAAGATTAAACTGTTTCTTAGCTACTATGCATGTTCTAGGGTTACTATTTTGACTGTCAAGATTTGACTTGTACAGCAGTAGTTCTTTAGTTAGAATCAATAAGTCTATTACGTATACCAAATTTAATCAAAATCGTTAGAGTCGTTTTTGAGAAAATTGCAATACCTCGAAAACGTTATATGGGAGATATGTGTTAAAAAGGAGATATTAAAAAAAAAAAAAAAACGGGTCTAGAGAATAACGTCAAAATCATCTGTACCAAGTTTCAAGCGAATCCATCCATCCGTTTAGGCCCTAGCTCAATGTACCTACAGATGGACGCACAGACGCACATACGCACAGACGCACAGACTGACGGACGGCATGACGAAAACCACTTTTTTGATCTTCTCCATCGTCGTAATGTTGGTTTTGATTAAAACCTCAAATTTTTTTTTCTACACGAAACCAATACTTGCCCTATAGAGCAAGTAAAAATTGTTACACTCATGAAACTTGGCAAAAAGTTTGCTTTTGGGATAAGAACCAAGGACAAAAAAAGTATATAAAAAAAAGTTGGGTGAAAGGGTGTTTTTTTGCGGACAAGAGGGAGGGGGTGAAGATCAAAAATATACCGAAAAAAATTGTTAGTCGAATATCATCATATGACACTTGAATTAAGAATCTATAAAAAATACAAAATTATCTTGAGTGAAAGGGTGTTTTTTTTTTAAGAAATGGTGAAATTCGGAATTATTACCACAAAAACTGGGAAAAAATTGTTACACCAATGAAAATTGGTAAAAATGTTTCATTTATAACAGAAACCAAGAACCCGAAAAGTCTATACAAATATTTTAGGTTAAAGGGTGTTTTTTATTGGGAAAATAGGGAAAATCCGCGATAAGTCCAATAAAACAAAAGGTACCGTCACGAAATTCAATAAATATGTTCTCTTTCTCAACGGGATTACGAATAAAAGAAATCTATACATTTTTTTCATGTGAAAGGGGGTTTTTTTAGGTGTAGAGAAAATATGGGTATATTTGGAAAAGTGTGCAATACTAGAGTAGTACTATTATTACCCTATTGAAATTCAGGAATTATGTAACTTTTGAGATAAGAAACAAAAATCTAAAGTGTCTATAAAAATTTCACGGTTAAAAGGGTGTTTTTTTGAGTGAAAACAAAAATGATGGATCACCCTAATGAAATTTTATGAAAACGTTGAATTTGGGATAGAAAGCAAGAATAAAGAGTTTTTATAAAAAAAATTAGGTGAAAGGGTGTTTTTTTCGAAGAGACAGTAAAATCGGTAATTGGTCCAAAAAGCCAAATCGATAACATGTATTTTCTTTTTTTGCTATTTTTCATAAACATTTTTTTGAAATTTTTAATACTTTGAAATTATCTGTCTGTAAATTTTGAATAAAATCGATTCAGTTTTCGACAAGATATTACTCGATTAAGCCATATGTTCTCTATCGGAATTTTCTGTTTTTAGAAGCCTCTTAGATCTTAGATCATTGCGTTCATCAATTTTTTTTTTTCCAGAAAATCCCAATGCATTAAAAACGTTGTAAAGCGAATCAAAAATTCATCTTAATTTCTTTGACACTTCGCCAAATATTCGTAGTCCAGTCAAATAAGTGTTGAACATCGGAGTGAATGCTAATAGAAATATTTTTTGCTCAAAATTATCGTTTTGGTATTTTATAACTAACCTTCAAAAGTCAAAAATATATCTGATGTCCGCAAGTATAGCTATTTTCAAGGACAAACAGCGAGATAAATAATACTCACATCATATGACACATGCTTTCAACGGTATCCAAAATCAAGGCAATTTTACGTACCATATGAACGTAATAGTAGCAAACCTACTTCCGAAAACTCTTTAAAAATTATGGTAACGTAACAAAATTTTTATTAAGCCTTCTAATATTCATCATCATTAAGAATCAAAACAGTTAATTGAACAAAAACACGTAAACCTATGAAATAACATTGGGGAATTTTTGAATATGCACTAAACAACATAATTGTACAATGTACAACCTCGGAATAATTGCTAATAGGCTATTTTGTTTTTGTTTTTAATCATAGTTTTGATATTCTATGTGGGATAAGAAAACAATAAAAAGACCCGAACTATGATTCTAACAAATTTAATTCAATTTAAGTATTGTAATTTAAACAAAAAAAAAAGATATTTCAAAAAATTTAATTATAAGAAATATTCAAAAAAAGTTTTTTTTTCATAAAGGTTATATTTCATGAACGAAGGCTAATAGAATTTTTCTGATTGCGGATTCGGGTTCAGCAACCCAAAAACCTCTAGAAAAGTATATTTTAGGTCTTGTGGTAAAAATTATGTGACCAGTGCACAGTGGGTACCACCAAAAAAAGTCAGATGGTTACACCTTTTTTTCATTTCTTAATAACCATTCAAAGTCAATATATAAAATAAAGTATAGCTTGCTTATCGTTGCAGTTATAAGGTGTGAACTTGGGATAGTCATAACGGATGTAAAAAAATTGTGGAAAATGTTAAATTATTATGGATATTAAAGGAGATGGTTAATACTTCCTAAAAACATAAATTATATTGTTAAATAACATTAAGGCTTCTTGTAATGGGGCTCGTAAGTCGTAACCGAAGCAATTTTAATCATTTTTATTTAGCTTAATTTTCAGTAGATTTGGAGATTTAGTTGGCTTACCTTCGAGTACCTTCAACAATTTAAGTTCTCAAATGAAGAATACTGTCCTACCTTTCAAAATAATAGCGCAGTTTTTTCCCCTTTTCGAGTAATACGAGTTTAAATGACCCTACACTGAAAAAAAATTTCAACTTAAAACTAAAAGATTGCCTTATTGGCACTTTTATTAAGGGTAAGGTGAACGACTGACAGTCAGCTTCGATTCCCGGCATTAACCATTTTTTTTTTATTTTTTATTTTTCTTCCAAATAACAAAAAATTTAAAAAATTGACTTGATGTATTATTTTGCCATAATAAATCATATAAAGTCATAATACAGGCGTTTTATTAAAAAAAAAATGGTCATTATATTTTTGACCGCACTTTTTATGGGAGGGTACCCACTGTACAGTGACTTAAACTTTAGATTAAGTTTAGTTTCTCTTTGGATTATTAACTTAAACTTAAGATATCTCCAGCAAAAAAAGAGATATCGGGAAAATTTAAAAAGTTTTTAAAAGAAGAATATCTCTTTCTTATAATCACCGTTACAAATTTTTTTTACAATGAATTACATACCTCACATAAAACCAGAACCTCGAAAACAGCCAAAATGACGTTTTTAGCATTTTATAACGGTAATATTTCAAAAACGAAGGCCAATCAAATTTTTTTCACTTCAGATTCGAGTTCAGCACATCAAAAACCTCTAGAAAAGTATGTCTTGGTTCTTGTGGCAAAAAAAAAGTTCAATTTTGTTGACAAGAGTTTAGACCACTACTATAGTCTCAAAAACATTTCGTTTTGAAAAAAAAAAAAAAAAATAGTAAAAACAATTAGGTAGGTATGTCAAAATTGAATAAGAAAAAAAAACGTAACTCTAAAAAAGAAGTTAAGTTTTCCTTTGTTGATATTAAGTCTGGCACAAAAAAACGCACCGAGTAAAGATATAATATAATGCATATTAATAAAAATAATTTTTAAATCTAAATTTAAAAAAATAGAAAAAGATGTTTAAATGTATGAAATTGTATAATAATACCGAATTTAAGGTTGTAATAAAATTTATCTATAATCTAATTTAAACCGTGAACAATGAGTGCCAATATAAACATCAGAGCGCAACTTGAATATTCAAAATATATACATAACTCATACAAATCAACTCATAAAGCAAAACATAATGTTCTTGTTAATATGAAATTATTGTTACTTTTCTTCTTTGATGCCTGCCATATTGCCATACAAAATAACATAATTTAACTTAAACTGATTGCTTATTCTGTTTTGTTGTAAATCAGCAATCCAGAAAAATTCTTCCTAAAATCACAAAATAAATCAAGCGAGAATTTAATGTAATAACACACTTAATTTTAATAGAAGTTAATAATCATTTTATCGAAAAATATCAAAAACATAAAATAAACAACTAAATTGATGTGTCACTTTTTGTAGCATGTAGCAGTTTAATAGAATTATTCCCGCAAGGATGTACTCGTACATTCCCAAAGGACTATCAATTCAACTTTCTTGTTTAAGTTACTTCGGAATTTTTCCTATTTATGAAAACCAACAAAATCAGTTGCAATTCCTTCCAAAACAATCAATACGCTATTATGCAGCTATCATAGCATATTATCTGTCCATACTCGCTATTTTGATTTGCGTTGGTTTAACAACCGTTCAACCATTTTTGGACTATTGTTTCAGTTCTTATGATTTTATTAATTCGACTCAAATTCACAGACTTATCGCTCATATTTTTGGTGGTGTTTCACAAATTTTGTGCAACATAATTTTATATCGCCGAAAAGCACTTAACCTCAAAATATGCAAATGTGTAATACGTTTGAATAATAAATATAAAGATTTGTGCAAAACTGATTTTAAAAAATCGTCCATTGATATTTCATGTCGATTATTTTTGATATATCTGGTTTTTGTTGTGTGTTGTTCTATCAACCTAATAAGATTATCTGTGAAATGTTTTAATAACTCATTTATGCGTCATTATCAGTGTCCTTCCCCATTTATTGAAATTTTTGAACTCGTATTCGGTGGATTACAATTAGCGATTTATACGTCACTTATAAGAATGATCAATGAAACTTTCTTTTTGATGCACAAAACGATTGAGCATTTGTCTAAGCTCAAAAATGACTTTACGCAAATGATAAGTTTGCAAGAGTTATTGATCGATCGTAATGAACTTATACGATTGTGTAAATGTGATATTTCATTATTGTACGGATTTGTGTTGCTTTTGAAATTGACATCGACAATTATCAATGCATCAACTGGATTTTTGCATATTTATCGTTGGCTGCAAAATTACGTGTTAAAGAATGTTGTTTTAAATGGTTTTAGTTTCATTTTTTGGATTATTCCAATTATGTTTTATACTGTTCTCACATGTTATCCGGATATATCAGAAGAGGTAAATAGAATACAAATAGTTTGAGCTGATATTGTCGCTTACTGGAGCGACCAAGTTATAAAAATGTAAATTCGGAGAATAAAAAGAGTTGGTACTTGTTTTTTTTTGCCCTCATAATGGCGCCCGAAAAACACAAATAACTCAATTCCCTATTTCCAAAAATATAACAAAATTGCACTTTTTTTATGCTTTATGAAGTTTCTTAACTAATCTGCCATCAGTTTTTTTTTTTCTACCAGCTCTAGCAAAAAAATCGATTATTGAGACTTTAGAAAAGGAATATCTCGAAAACGCAAGCTAATAGAAAAATTTTGACTTCGGGTTCGAGTTCAACACCTCAAAAACTTTCGGAAAAGTTCATCAAACTTGGTAAAACAAAACTTTTGTTGCCCAGTGTATCTAATTGATTTTCAGAAATTACATCAAACATTCAGTATGATCATTAAAATATATAGAAACATTTTTCACAGACAGGGATAGTTCTTCAAATACCTTGTCAATTTTTCAAAATTGTTGGTTAAAAGAGCACTTACTGGGGCAATTCGTCTCCTTATCAACATCACCTATTTTCGCACAAAAACAAATTACACACTTTTTCAAAGATTTTATTGTAAAAAAGCAGAATTTTGAAATCTAGAATTTTGAAGTCAGAATTTTTACCAGCTCCATTATTTTCTTTTACTTATTTGGTTCCATTTTTAAATAATGTATTATGTTTGTATCATTCGGCAGAAAAACATTTTAGAATGAACAAAATACTTACATATTAATATGAAGCCCATGTAGAGTATTTTATGTTTTTTTTTAAACATCGATTGGATTTTGAAAATGTTTTTTTTTGACGCCATCTTCTTATTTATATTAAAAAAAATATTTGTACATTATTCTTCTTCTGTAATAAAAATTGGTGATCTGAAACCAATATTGACAGTAGTTAAAGGCTCTATTTATTCACTCTCCATTATATTTAAAGTCGCCATTAAATCACTACGAATTTTAAAATTTAACATTTTAAAAGGAGAGTAAATAAATTAAGCCTTAATGATATTTTTTAAATCGTCAATATTCTGAAAATGTTCTCTTGAGTCTAATTATATTTAAGCATTTTCAAAATTTAACTTCTTTTGAAAACTTATATTTTTTTTATATTAAACTCACAAAATTAAGCCTCATTCTAACTTATCGTCCATAGTTATAAAATAGCAGTAAATAGTTTGAAAAACCGTAAAAAGACCAATTTTAAAACCTTTTCCAAATTGATTGAAACGTAAGAAACAAATTTTCTAACAACGTAGAATTTATTTCTTTGTAGAGTATAAAGAGGATATTTTGAATGTTTAGTTTAAGTTTAGTTTTTTTTTTTGTAATCTTAAATTTTGCAGTCTAAGAAAATTCGTAGAAAATGAAACTTGAATAATCGTTTTGTCAGAAAAAAAAAACGATGCAACTCTTCTTATCCGGAATGATTGCTCTTATAACACCTGGGGTATCAGTTCGTAACTTGGAACAATTATTTTGTTAACTCGATTCGATCATGCGTTCTCGAAAACCTTTGATTGAACCAAATTAGATCCTGCCTATATTGAACCAACTAACATTCTGGGACCCCTGCTCTTTTCTTATTCTCATTGACCAAGTTTTTGTGTAAGATTAAAATACATTATTAATGTCGAATGTTGAAATTTGAATATAAGCTTTTTTTTCTTCTCAACTTTTCAAAAACTGTTTAATAATAAAATGTTCCATTTTTCAGGCCAATAAAACAGCAAGAATTCTTTCAAGGATATCACGAAGGGGAACTGATATTGAAAAAATGGTAGGTAAATAAAATTTCAGATACATAGTTTAGTAAATTGCAAGATAATAAATTAATACCTGCATATAAGAACCTTGGTCTGCATTTTAAAGGACATTTTATTTCTTTGAAAATTATTCACTATTATGAATTTCTAATGAAATGATATTCTTTTTCCCTTGAAATTATATTCCCTTTACAAATAATGTATTTTTATTTAATTATTATCAGCGGAGCGTAACATGCTTCATTATATTCGAGAGAAAAACAATTGTAGTTATTAAACTTAGATTAAAAAAATAGACTATTTAAAGGAAAACAACTTTATATTTCTTTCAAGGTCGATAAATTTCTTATGAAAAATATACAACAGAAACCTATACTCACAGCATATGGCTTCTTTCCACTAAACAAACGAACGCTATTTAAGGTACGTTAAAAAATGAATTCAAAAGATTTTTTAAATCATATAAATGACATTGGTTTCCTAGATTTTTGCTGCAATTTTCACATACATGGTAATTCTAATACAATTCAAGGATATGGAAAATACAAACAAAAGACTTCTTGGCACAAAAACAACGACTATGTCAGCTCCTACAGTATCGTAACTTCGGAACGACTTTAAATGGGGAACAGAATTTTAGCCATGGTCCTTATGTGCGACTCTATTTCTCATTTAAACAATAACTTTTTGATGGGGAAAATATTTCCGCTGTTCAGAATCAAGTTTCAACGAAGAATCAAATTGTTGGTGAAGGATACGAAACAAGTATAAAACACAGGACACAAATATTTAAACAAGAAAGCATTTTTTTTTACAAAACGAATTATATTGATTTAAAATTATTCTATTATGTTTGATAACAATTTTCAATCATATTAAATTACATGTTATTGTTTTCGGGATAAAACAAAAAAAAAAAATAAGATAAAACAGCTAACAGAAAGAACAAAAAGCATTTGTTTAAAAGTTCTTCTAAACACTTTCTTTTTTACTAATACCACACTCTCATATTGTAACGGTATCAGTAAACATTTTATAATTTAAATTTCTTTTTGATAAGGCACACGTTTTTTTTAAATTTTGTTGTTGTTGTTATTATTTAAAAATTAAAGATAAGTGATATAAAATTTAAACAAACAAAATAAAAAATTGCATATAAATGTAAAATTGCGCTATTTAACAAAAATTATATAAAAAAAAATATTTAAACCAAATTTATGATTCTTAAATAAAACAAAAAAAAATATATTTTATACAACTAACAACTCAATACAGCTAATAAAATCGACTTTTCATCAACAATTATTGTATATAATGTAGATATATATTGTTTTGCTTATTTTCAATTAGGCACACGACAAAAAAAGAATCTAGAATCTTTTATAAAACTATATGCTTGACTCTTTAACAATAGGTTATAACTTTTTTTTTATATTTATATATATATTTATTTTTTCTTTAAATAATTGTACTTTAATTTTTTTGTTTGATTCATATTTTTTTTTTGTTTCTTTTTTTATAATTTCGTATTATTTTTTATTTAGAAGAAAAATTTCAATTTTGACTATGAGCCTGTTAGGTTGGGATGTTGGCCTGGAGTGTTATTAATCGCTTTAGATACTTCTTCCTGTAGTGTTGATGGCGGGTCAGATAAAATATCAGTCGTTGTGGATAAGTAACGTAGTTTGTTTGAAACAGCTGAAATAAAAAAACATTTTGATTTTATTAATTTAACTGTAGAAAATTTAAATAAACAAAACAAATAATTATAGCGCACGAAATAAGAAACAAGTTATTACAGTCGGTAGGAAAAATATTATTTAAATGGAGTGTATTTGATTCTGCATTTCTGTCAACTCATTTTCAACTAATAGACAAACAAATATAAAACGATTTTTACCCACTACAAGAATAGAAAAAAAACGTCGGACCTGTGTTCTGGGAAAAGTGGTTTCTATAAGATTTGATGAAATTTTAGTATTTTGGAATTCATAACGTGCTGATCAAAAAATTTGTTCCTAGCGCGAAGGGTTTCTGAGACATTTAGGTATAAAAAACCACGAGGGTGAAGATAAGGGAGATACATTATTATACCTAATCATTTGTTTACTATAGAGATGATTTTTTTCTTAATAGTGACTAGATGACACTAGAGGAAAAGCAATAAGACCAAAATTTAAGATGAAATTTCGGAAAGCGATGCACAAGTGATTGAAAAATGCAATCAGCAATTAAACGAATCTGAGACAACAGATGCTTTTGAAATAGCGATGCACTTAAATTTTAGCGGAATCGAAAATTCAGCACGTTTTTCAACATTATCATCAATTCAAGTCTATCGAAAGCACTACGATCTCCCTTGGAGCCAAACATTTATGGGATGTGATGTTGTTTCAGTTCTACACAAGTTCTTCCAAATTGGTATGGCGTAAACGGTTAATGCAATTAGATGTAAATGAAGTTGAGTGTCAGTAACCCGTGACATATCAAAACCATCTGTAAAACCTATCTAGTTAATGAGAAACTTGAAATTATACTGAACTAATTTACATAGTTTAAGAGCCGGCAGCAGATTTCTTGCGCGAGAGGTAACCGATTTATATTGATAGAGCAAGGAGGTCCATCTATAGCAATAACAAACATGTAAGTCTGCCGGCTTGTATCGGCGCCGATTCTGAGAAAAAGTGCAATAACACTGCAGTTTTTTAAATGATTATGGAAACAAAACAAAAATTTTGGCATTACAACAGTTTATCATTCCCTGAAACCAAAAAAAAAATATGCTTTAAGTGAGTTTACTCATTAACTTCTGTCCGAAAAATGCAATTAAAATGTGAAAATTCACGAGAATTCAAATTCATATTGTGGTCAGATGGATTCGTTTAAACATTGATAAATTATATTTTTGGTATCACGTATGATTGAGCTACATATTAGAGAGGCAGTAATTTTTTTGGTATCATAATCATTTGAAAAAAACTGCACTTTTATTGCACTTTTTCTCAAAATCGGCGCCGATACAATTATTTTGATGGTTTTTATAGTCATTCATAAATTTTATCGTCAGTGATATCAAAATCTATTAGAAAAATATGTTTTGTTTTAAATAAAAATGAAATATTTAGCAGTTTTGTTAATTTTTCTTTTTAAATGCTAATTCGGGACACCATATTGAATCCGAAATATTGAATATAAAAAAATACTAGATTTATCGTATTCTATGTGTAACTAATTTAATCACTTTTCGTATGATTTTGAACACCAAAAAGTATGACACTTTCTATCGAGAATTGATTAATATTTGGAAAAAAGCAACTAAGCGCTTTACAATTATTATTGTACAAAAATGATCCACTTTTCAGGAAACTTTAAGTTTTTTCGTCCTTTTTTTTTGCATTTAAAAAAATTTAATTGAATGTATAATATATATCAAGCAAATTGACGAAGTTATGAGTATCCTAATACTTCACTTATTAACGTATTATATCAAAACTTTAAAGCGTGCCAATCATAACTTCAAGACTCCTGCACCGATCCTTTTAAAATTTTGAACACTATTTTAGTACATAATTTACGAGGCTGATGACGAGCTTTTTAAAATTTCTTTATAATTTTCACTTTGCAATAATAAATAAGCTGTTATTTATGCCTAAAAACGCGTTTATCCAACAGCGTCACATTAACGAAAGCTCAAACGTGGACTTGAGAAAAATCTTGACTAACTTTTCTAGTAAGTTATGACTCTAAAAGTGTGTGACTAAATTCAAAAGTCGTGGGCTATTTCTACCATCGTCAAATATTCATAATGTTTTTTTTTTTTTACCTGGACGCAAATCAACTAGCGAACAGTGCTGATCCACCCATAAGAAAACTGTTCGTTGGAGTTCATCCGCACTAGCACTTGACACAGATGTTGTATAAGATGCTAAAAGTGGCTCTAATATCAAACCAAGCTGAAAACAAAACAAAAATAATAGTTACTTTTACATATTCGAAAAGATAATAGTACAAAATTTAAACAAAACTCACAATCCAGAATTTCCAATTCTGCATGGTACGACACTTTACATAATGCTCGTACAATTGTCGAACGTGTTCAGTGCGTTGGCGGGTAACTGGTGCTCCATTGGCAGGTAAAATAGAGTGCAGGTGCCTTAAAAATAATATTCACACAAATTTAACTCTATTTGAATTAAAATTTTAAATAATCATCCTTACGATAGTGAACTATTTAAGTTATCTCTCTCCTTCCGAAGCAAATCCATTTTTTCCTTGAGTATATTTCGTTCGGTCCGCAATTGCTTGATATAATCAGCACCTTTTTGCAACATTGCTGCCTTACTTAGCTATACAAACGAGAGAGAGAAGAAAAGAATATTCAAATAAATAAAACTTAAAGAACTGTTGACAAGACGCATTTACTTTTGCATTAGGATTCTGTTGTAATTGTGGTATCAACGAATGCAACATATCGAATCCATTCTTGATGTTGTACCTTCTTTTTTGCTCAGCATGAATATGTCCCGCCCGGCGATGTGTCTCTCGTGGATATTTTAATGTGTGCGTTGGCGATAGTGGAGAATCTTGATCATGAAATGATTCAGGCGATAAACTTATGTTGCTTGTGGACATATGACCTGAAGGTGGTGGGAAGCTTAACATCTGTAAAAATACAATCAAGTTTTAATAAAAAGTGGTTGTTGGTAAGTCGGTTTACGGACGATAATTTTACGTGATATTTATTTATTTATGTTAAAAACGAATTTTTATGAAAAACGAATTAATTTTTTGAATTCAATCATAATTTACAAGAAAAAGCTAAAAAAATTGCCTTTTTTCTTTTCTCATTATGTCAATTTTTTTATATGAATAACTCTCAAGAATAAAACCATATTTAAATTTATACAATGCTCAAAAGGTATACAAAAAAATTATGAAAAACAATAATTTTTTTTTTAAAAAAGCTTCTATCACCCAAAAATTCATTTGTTTTATATGACAATCTATAATAAATTTTATACCTACCATCTGAAAACCTATTGTGCTAGCTCAAAATATTTACATCAACCATGTCTTTACGGTTTCTACAAAAAGAGCTAACATTTTTTGAACCCAATCAATTTTTATCAAAAAGAGCAAGAAAATCAAGCTTTTTTTCTTCCATTTCCTTAAAGTCGATTTTTTTTATATGACCTGTAATAAATTGTAATAAATTTCATATCATATGTTAGCTTACTATTTTAGCTTCAATATGACGCTTCAATCATATCTGTACGATGCCTAACATTTTTTGAACCCAATCAATTTTTATCAAAAAGAGCAAGAAAATCAAGCTTTTTTTCTTCCATTTCCTTAAAGTCGATTTTTTTATATATGACAACCTGTAATAAATTTCATATCATATTTTAGCTTACTATTTTAGCTTTAATATGACGCTTCAATCATATCTGTATGATGCCTACAAAAAAGTAAGAATTTTCTAAAGCCAACCATGTCGAAATTTCGAACTGAAATGAAAGGTAACATTATCAGCATGCTCAATAAATCAAGATTCTATCTTCTCTAAATCAAAAGATATATAAGATAAAGTGTTAAAATAAAAACATAATTTTACCATTATCTCAAAATTGTGAATGCGAAATTTATTGATATTTTATACATATCGTTCATTTACTTGAATACTGTCATAACTCAAAAATCACGAGTTTTGAGTTATTAATGCAGAAGTTATTGGAATAAAAAAAAAACTCATTTCTTAACTTTAAAAATTGACGGAGAAGGAGCACTAGTTTTGTTTTAGAAACTAACTTTTTACATACATACAAAAATAGATCGATACTAAATTTAAAACTCGTTTTCTGCAAAACCAGTTTTCTTGAGTTCTGACAGTGTTTAAATAACTGCTTATTTTCGAAATGGTAACGGAGTTACGAATAACAGAGTTACGCGCGACAGAGTTACGGCCGTCAAAGTTACGCGAAACCGAAGTTACGAAAAACTAGAGTTACGAATTTTAAAGTTATGTTAAGCTATGACATGTGATTTTTGGGTTGGCAACAATTGCGAGGAACGATATGGAATTATGGAAATACAAACAAGAGATTAACATTTTTCTCATTGGTCAGAACTAAATGAGTTAAGCGAAAATGGGTGTTATTTAATCTTGTAAAATTTTGATTGGATAGGTATAGATATATAAAGTGGGTATTACAAAATACGCTATGAATAATTATATTAATTAATAGAAAAAAAAAAAAAATACGTGGGTGCAATATTAGTTGGACAAATAAGAAGTTAATTTCAATTATGTCCCCCAAACTTACATATGTATACTTATGTTTTTTTTTTCTATTTCAACGTTTGTATTTCCATAATTCCATATCGTTCCTTGCAATTGTTGCCAATCCAAAAATCACATGTCATAGCTTAACATAACTTTAGAATTCGTAACTCTTGTTTTTCGTAACTTCGGTTTCGCGTAACTTTGACGCTCGTAACTCTGTCGCCCGTAACTCTGGTATTCGTAACTTCGTCGGTTTCCCCTTATTTTCTATCTACAGTATAAATTTCATTCATTTATCTGTTAAAGAAACAATTCGACGGTTAAACTTCATAACCTCGTAAGTCTAAAAATTCGAAAAAATATTATTAATGCAAACAATTCAGAAAATTCAGAGCTATCTTTTGGTATATTCAGCTTAACAATGTTGTTCTGAACATTTTTCAAAAATTACAAAATTCTAACACTCGTATTGATAGATCCCATACAAAAACAAGAAACACATTTTGTTTTTTGATTTCTGAAAAACTTGCAAAAACGACTTACGAGGTTATGAAGTTTAACTGTCGAATTATAAAAATAAAAAACGATTAAAAATGGCCAAAAAACTTGTTTTTCCCGTTATTCAATCAAAAATCATTTTAAAGTTTCAATATTTTGCACATGCATGCCCATGGCTAATATCTATATGTCCTATAAGTTTGAGATTTTTTAAAAGCTCAAAAAAATTGCTTAAAATAAAAAAAAATACCTAAAAATAAAAGTAGGTGTTTTTTTTTAATTTATATTTCGAAACGCAGACTTTAAAAAAAATTCGCGCTTTGTGAAAGGTCTACCAAATGCTTTAGTTTAGAAAAAAACCGTTTATAACTTGGTTTTGAAATTTTCTAGAATTTTTTCAATATTTTTGGCAGCCTAATAATAAATTTATCTATCGATTAAAAACAAATTTCAGCTTTCTACAACGTTGCGTTTAGAAAATAGCCACCTTTTTGCAAGTTCGTTTAACCCCTATTTATCCTATTTAATGATTGAATTTTTTAAAATCCTTTAGGTTATTACATTTCAAATAAGCTCAGAAGATTTTTGTATCTTTAATAGTTTATTTTTAATTTTTGAATTGCATTTTATGTCACACTCCTAAAAATTTCAGGCGGAACGGGAGAAAATGGCGTCACTTTTTAGTGGATGCTACCATGGTTAATCGATTTTTAAGATGTTATCACGTCAAAAAAATAATCAAACTTTAAAAAACAATGAAACTTACTTTATTTCCAGGAGGACTATGCAACATGAGTGGTGGCGCTGGGACAGGTAACGAGGTTGACTTCTTTGGAGATGTTGCCTTCGGCATTGATTGATGCAATCCATGCTGATGATGCTGTTGCTGTTGTTGTTGCTGGGAAGACACGCGTATATCACTTGCTGATGGCACATAACTACTACTGCTCGAGCTTAAGCTAGTTGCTGAGGCAGAGGGTGGCTGACTAGGAGCTGTCAGGAGTTGTGCCAATGTTGAATTCAACATTGGATCACTGGTTGCTGTTTGCAGCCGTGGTACCTGCAAACTCGATCCACTTGCCACAACACTGCCACCACTAATCATTGTGGAGGAACTTTGATGGTGGATGGAGTTGCTACGCGAACGAGATTTATTACTTTTTGCTTGGTACTTGGGTACAACAAAATGCTCAATACTACGTGGTTCGAGCTTTTGTAGGGAAGAATTAAGTGGCAGACTGTTGGAACGGAACATTTCTTTAGTTATAATTGGTTGTTCCTGTTGTCTTTGTTGCTGTTGTTGTTGCTGCTGTTGTTGTTGCTGCTGTTGTTGTTGCTGCTGACTAGATGTAGATGACGTATTTAAGGGTAGAATAAGTTGATGTTGGCGAAGGGGCTGCGGTAGAGAATGAGAATGAATTTGATGTTGTTGAAGTTGTTGTTGTTGTTGCTGCTGCTGTTGTTGCTGTTGTTGTTGCTGCTGTTGTTGCTGTTGTTGTTGCTGCTGTTGTTGTTGTTGTTGCTGGACATGATCCTGCAAAAGTGTATTCATATGTCCGCCAGGTACACCTCCTCCCGCTATAGCAGCACGAACATTGATATAGTTGCCAGTTGAAGCAGACTTTGGAAAACTTTGTACATTCGGATATGGCTTAAAAGAGGGCAAAGGTAATGAGATACTAGGTTGTTGGGCAATTTGTGAACGATTCGCTAGTCGATGGAAGCCTAAATCACCCGTTGGATTGTTACTATTTATGGTGTACATTGATATAAGGGTATTGGAGGGTGCTGGTGGAGGTTCGATTTTAACATTGGGCAGAAGAGTACCCTTCTGCGCGACTGGATATGATTTGATATTCGAATTTTGAGGTATATTGAGCAAGTTCTGGGATTGACTCATGCCAAAGTTGTTGTTGTTTCCATTGTTGTTCATCATAACTGTGGGAAATTGTTGTTGGGATAATTGTTGTTGTTGCTGCTGCTGTTGTTGTTGCAGATTTGATTGTTGATTGGATGCTGATTGTTGTTGTGCTTGGATTTGAAGGGCTAGAGATTGTTGTAAATGCTGCTGTTGTTGTTGTTGGCTTTCGGCAAGCATTTGCTGATAGATCTCAGTTTGATGGAGGGTGGGTTGTGCTTTATCATAATTATGAGGTTCTCGTCTGAAATAAGATATCATTATAATTTTGTTGGATATAAAACAAAAATGTATAATTTTACCTAAATGGTCTTTGTGAAGTCTTTGAAACGCGTCCTTTAATAACGCTTTTAGTTGAGAATCCCATTTGACTGCCAGAATTTTCCATTGTAATTGGAAATGTTTTGATCGATTGGCGCTTAGGTGACGTACTAAAATCTGAATCAACTGAATGTTGTTGTTGATTATTATTGTTATTAGCGCTATTCATCATCATTGTATTGCTTAAATCTGGCTGACTTCCTAAATTATTTTGAAATTGTCTTTCAAGTTCAGAGTATTGTATGGCATTTAATGGGGTATTCAATTCCATCATGGTTGAGTCTTCACCATTGGACATGGATTGATTTTGATTTGTAACATCCATCATATCACTGGAATCCATTTGATCAGGACCTAGGTTTTTTGGTTTTATAAAAATATTTTCAAATACAAGTAGAATTTTTTTTTCGAAAAAGTTACCCATGATTGCTGAAAAACTACCATAATCGACAGCTTTTAACATATCGTCATTACCCTCTTCGGGTACTGATGGAAGACGTGTATTCTGCAAAAGTTCTGATTCAAACAAAAACTTGTTAGTTTGGACGTTGAAATCGGCTAAGTGCGGATGTAGCCTACCTTCAAATGTTAGATCAAGATCATCTAAATTTGGCTGCAATGGTCCTAAGCTAGGTTGAATAAAATCTGCATTTCCTGCTCCTCTAGCTGAAATTTGCAGAGAAAAATTATTTATTAGAGAAGTTTATAAGGGTTTTAAGAGATGATCGATCAGTCTTACCAATTTCTCTTGGATCAGGGAAGGGAAATGGTACATTTATAGCTGAAAATAAAGTGTCTGTAGTCCAGTCTTCAGTTAGCATCGGTGACCATTCAAAGAGATCCAATTCACTTTTCTATACAAAAAAAAAAATAAAGAAATAGGAATGAATATTGTCAAGTCTCAAAAAGGCAATATATGTATGTAACATACCGTGTCGTAAATCAAACAGCCAGAATTATTTGACTTGAAATTACGTCTCCATTTCCTGTATTCTGCTTTGATGACAGTTAACTGTCTTTTCCAGTACTTTCCTTCAAGGACAACACTCTAAAAATAAATGAAATATTAAATAATTAAAAATAGTATCGAAAGGTAAAAAATTTGTAGACTTGATACGAAGAGTGTATTTTATATTTTTTCGATCCCAGCTTTTATTCAAATTTGCGCGAAAAATATGGCGTAGTGGGGGATGAATTTATTAAAGACGGTTTGGAACAAGTTAAATCAGGAAATCTTCGTTTTAATTAAAATACTTTGATGAACCTAAGTTTTCGAAAACATGTTCATAAAAAAAAAAACAATTTCTGAACTGCAATGATTAGAAAGTTTTTAGCACTCCTCAGAGAGAAAGACCACGTTTAGGAAAAATTAGTAAGTTAGACGCAACACTTAAGTTAACTTAACTTCTTAGACGTTTCTGAACTTTTATGTCCTTTCTGAACAGGCCAATGTTTTTCTCTGCAATGTGGACTCCAAAAAAAAAAGGCGATTGAATGAAAAAGTCTTGGTTGACCTCAAAATTTTGAGTGTACACTACAGGAAGTAGAGAGCTAAGGATAGAGCTGGCTGGCGAAGCTTTTTGGGTGAGGCCCAAATCCACAGCGGATTGTAGCCGGACAAAGCGGATTGTAGCCGAGCGACAAAGCTCTTTCTTATTATAATTCGGTCGTGCTTCAGGAAATAGGAGCATGGTTCTGTAACAATTTTTGTAAAACGGTAGTGAGAAAAGCCGAGATGGAGAGGCAAACAAATAATAAAATAAAATAAAATAAAATAAAATAAAATAAAATAAAATAAAATAAAATAAAATAAAATAAAATAAAATAAAATAAAATAAAATAAAATAAAATAAAATAAAATAAAATAAAATAAAATAAAATAAAATAAAATAAAATAAAATAAAATAAAATAAAATAAAATAGTACAAAAAATCAATAGCTAGCTATAATGAAAAAAATTAATGTGGAGGAGACTGGTCCACAAATTATTGGGTCTACAACCCACACTTTTTTGTGTTTGCAGGAGGCCTAATATATTTTAAGTTAAAATTAGCTCGCAGGAGTCTGTTATCTCTCCGCAGGTTTGGGACGGAAGGAGATAGCCCAGTTAGTGTTATCTTTTTCCCATTGTATGTATTACAAAATTTTGCATGGATAATTTTTGTTTCTATCTAAATCTAATCTTTTTTCAAAATGTGACGATTTATTTTTAGGGAAACCAACAAAGAATATTCAAATAAAAGAAGGCACTATTAAGCTGATTGAGCTTAGAAGTATGCAATTAGTTTTGACTCGTAACAAAAATTTATCAACATTTTTGTAAGTGGGAACTGTTAAAAAAAAAATTCCAACGAAAAGAAAAACTACATCCGACAGTAAGACTGAATTAATTTGCAAAACTGAAAGAAAAGACATAAATATGGACTGTTGCTAACATTTTTTACACTGAAAATTCCAAATTTTAGAACTGGATAGGGAGAGTATGAATCAAAAAATTTTAAAATCCTTAAAAGAACAGTTCAAACGACAAAAAATAAAAGGAACCACATGTTTTACAAAGAGAACTTACCTAAATAGCTATTTAAAATAAAAAAGAACAAATTTAAAAAAAAAAAAACAATTATTTAACCTTGAAATTAAATTTAAAAACAAAAATTAATTCAAGATAACAGATCATCAACAAAACAACCAAACAGAAACAAAAACCGGTGGCAACTTCTCATCAGAAAGACACCACCTAGGCAAAACTTAATTTTTGATAACAATGAAATAAAAGATAGTGTCATAAAGCAAAGATGATGATAGCCTTAAAGATTTGTAAAATCCTACGCAAACTCTCTCAAATTGATAACAAAAGACTAGATAATGTCACATAACGTCAATAGGTGTTGAAATTAAAATTGTAAAATTTCCACTTAACAAAAGAACAGATGCTATTTGTATTATTTTTGGTTAATGCTATTTGATTTACGTATATATTTGCAATAAAATTAAATACCTTAAAAAAACTTTAAAATATTTATCCACCCGCTTTGTTATACTTAAAAAGTGTAAAAAGTATAAAGACAAACTAATCGCAAACGGACGTTGAACATGGTTTCCTGTGTTTTTTTTTTCGGTTTAAAAGTGTTTTGGCAACCTACAGTCACGTGTTTGATTGTAATCGTATGTACGTATTATTGCCATTTTGGTTTAAAAAAAAACCACATAAGAGAATTTTTATTGAATGAATTAATAAAAATAAAAATCTATTAATACACTCACCTGTGGATTACTGTGAATATCTGCATCCAAGGGTGAAGCGAATTGGCACACTGGGGTTTTTCTTTTTAATATAACTGTAAAGAATAAATAAAAATATATAATTAATGGTAAAGAATGAATTGAGTATTGTTGTATTTAGATTTTTATTTTTGTGATACATTTTATGAAAATACATTTTTTGTCAGTTTAATATTTATAATAAAAGAAACAATTTAAGCAAGTTAGGCCCAATTTATTCACTCTCAATTATTTTTTAGTCCCGATAAAATCAGAAAACTGGGAAATGGCATAAATATTTTAAAATTCCATCTTTTAAATTGCGACTTTAAATTTTTTAAACCCAATTTTATCAAGTTAATACTTAGTTTAAACTCGTTTAGTACTTGGTCCAAGGGCACCAAGAAATATAGGAAACTTGATTTTAAGTCATTTTTATGAGAAATGGGAAATATCAGTAAGCCGACTAATACGATAGACTTAAACTAGGCGGAGTTTTAGAAATGCTATTGGTTTTGGGCACAGTTTATAAATCGTGAAGCTGTAAATCAATACGGAACCAAGACATCATTTCAAATGAATATTCTCAACTGCTGCTAAAGAAAGTAGAGAGTTTCCAATTTGGGAGCCAAATCGAGAATGCAAATGATCCTATTCAGATGTTGTCTAATATTTAGAGAAATAATTTTTTCAATTACATCAACTGCTACAAGGAAGCTACAATCGTTCTTAAATAGATGTTTTCGTAACATCTTAAAGATTTTCTGGCCCGATCGTATATCAACCGAAGAACTTCACAGGAGAACGGGCCAGGAATTAATTAAATCTATTCTGCGAAGTGGTAAATGACAAGTGGATTTGACACAAGCAATGCATTGGAACTCGCTCACTCAAAAGGCAGAAAAGTAGGAAGATTAAAAAGCTCATGGTAGAGAACATCTCTCCACTAGCAAACTAATTGCAACCACACACAAACGGTAAAGAATTGTAAGTCACTTGGATCTTTTTTTGTTAACTACCTGAAGTACCATTTCAAACGTAGGAAATATTTTGGAATCAGCAATTCTGATGTCTTAGTTTAGACAAACCATGTGCATTCGTGCAACCAAATAATTAGTATGGGGTCTCGATAGGTACAAGGTGTATTAAAACCGTTCAGAAAAAGTGATGAGATGAAGCTGGAATATGATCCGCAGAAGAAAGCTACTTTTTGAGTGCGGGTGATAGGAAAAAATGATAAATTTCCGATGTACGAAGTCTAGATTTAGATTGGTGATTTTAACGTTTAGATTGGAAAAGAGATCATATTATTTGGTCCGAAAGTCGAAAAGTACCGCACGACAACACTTTCGCAAACGAAGTCTCGCGGCGACAAAAAAAAATTCATTGCATAGACCAGAGCCTACCGACGAACTATTAACAGCAATGGAAGATGATTAGGTCTAGAACGTCCACCAACTCATTTAAACAATTTTGTTTGGTTGTTAAGACGAAAATAGAGTATATGCATGCGTTGGTAAAAAAAAATCCAATAATATGAATTCGTATATATAAGTCATCACGATGTTGAAATAAAACTCAAAGTAGCCAAAGACTTGTCTATCTTGTCTTTTTATCCCCTGAAATGACATCAGTTTAGAGATCAAACGAAGAATTGCCTTTGTCAACCTTTGTTTATCAGGTCATTTAGCCCCCCGGAAAGTCTGTAAAAGAATTTTTCATTCCATTGTGCATGTGTTAAATGCAGTTGATGTTCGGTGAAAGCATACGATGCAGCTTGGAGAAAAAGATAGAATAATTATGTAAAAAGGCTAATTACACAGAGACTGAGATATCTTGGATACTTTGGGCATACCGAAATCGATACATCAACTCGCCGAGTTTTCGAATTCAAACCTAATGCACAACATAGTAGAAAAATTCTTCAGCAAAATCGTAGACCACAAGTAGAAAACGACCTCAACCAACATTGTTTTCCTATTGCAGTTAGCCAGAGACAGGGTTGCCAAACGTAATGCAAATAAGACGTCTGTTAAATATCGAATGATACGGTTGTCTTCTATGATTTCATGTCATTTGTAAAAAAAATGATTTGAGGATCTATAAGTTTTCAATTAAAAATAATTAAAATTTAAAAATATTTATTTTTTAATTTGAATTACCAAAAGACATCCATTGAGTACTCGTAATTTGTAACGGCTACGTCTTAATTTACAGAGAACAATACTATACTTAAACATTCTATACATGTATTTAGTTTGATTAAATAAGTTCAAAATTTTCTTCTTCACTATGCTCGTAGGTTTGTGTT
Source organism: Episyrphus balteatus (assembly GCF_945859705.1). Lineage (NCBI taxonomy): Eukaryota > Metazoa > Arthropoda > Insecta > Diptera > Syrphidae > Episyrphus > Episyrphus balteatus. Next base: position 39,189,934 of record NC_079134.1, read on the forward strand.
TTTTTTTTTAAGTTCAAGATTCACTATTTAGGTTCTTTGGTTAGTCTGTTTTATATTTTGAAATCAAACTTTTAAAAAAACTTGCTTCAAAAACTACTCGAAATTATATTTTTTTCAATATTAAAAATCTTCATTAACTATGTAAGTTCAACAATAAAACAACAAAAGTCCACCAAAGTAAAATTATAAAATAAGTGTCAAAAGTGTCGATTAAAATAAATTGAACTGATAACAAGTTAAACTTTAATCTTTCGTAAAATTAAAATAGAGATATATTCAATGGTGATGGCGTTTTCACTCTTAACTTTATTTTTATTGTTATTTATTATTTTTTTTTTCTTAATTTTCACTCAAACACTTTTGAAAGGAAAATAACCATAGACTATTGAACTCAGCAACCTAGAAATCTACTCTAGTACCTATGAAAGACTAAATAAGCTAGAAACTTCTCAACTTAAGTACAGTAAGAGTTAGTCTAGACGAGTTTAGAAGAGAACCGAGATTTAATCGCTCATATATACGATTTAAGACTAAAAGGGGGCTATGTGAAATCATTTTGCAAAGATTACCAATAGCTTTTTTTTCGTTTTTTGTGTTTGTATGATTCCATCTTTAGTGCTTTATTGCCTTATCAGTTATAAAACACTTTTACTTGCTCTCTCTAGGGTAATGTATTGCTTCCTTGGGAATTTTATAATATTGACTATGGCTATGGTTATAAAATTTGCTAAGATCAACAATATAAGATTAAAAGTACACTGAAAAAAATGCTTATTATCATATTAAAATAGGATTTAAACAGTTCTAGTTTCATACATGAGATAAAACTAAATTAGTTATATTTGCATTAGGATTATCTGCTTCGCAGCACAAAACATTCAACTACACAAAAGTTATCTAAAATTGTCTATAGGATGAAGAACTAAAAAGCTCTCGATTAAAAAAAAAAACGGTTTCTAAATGTATATTTTATTTCAGTTGGGAAAGAAGACTTGTAAAATATATGCACGGTTTTATAAATTCCAAGTAAAAAAAATAATATTGAACGAGAAACTTTAGAGCCCCCGCACACTACAAACTTTCTATCGGCCGACAGTTTAGTCGGTCTCTTAATCAGTATCAAAATGTATGAAAGTGCGCACACTACAACGATTGAGTATCGGCCGATCAAAAAGTTTGTTTGATCGAAAAAAAAGTTTGTTTTGCTACACAATTGCCTTCAAACTAAAATGTTTCCTAGCGACCAGACTGTTTAGTCGGTTGCCTGTGCGCACACTAGGAGCCCAACCCGACTAAACTATCGGCCGATAGAAAGTCTGTAGTGTGCGGGGGCTTACTTAGTAATTTTTTGAGAAATTGATAGTTGATTTTTTTCAAACTGGCCTTTTTATTTAAATTATAATGACAGAAAACAGCAGCCTAACTGCTCTGAAGCGCACGGCATGAGTAAATTTCTCAGAATAAAATGTAAACAACATGGATGCAAGGGGGATGGAAAAATTAAATTAATTTTCACACAATAAAAATGTGATAAAACGAATTGTGAATCGAATAAAACCAGTTTTAAAAATATTTTTGTGTAATTCAACGCGTTTCTTTTTTACAAAAATTATGGAAAACAAAAATGTAAATTGTGACAGAAGGCTATGCGCGCGTATGTTCATTATGGCTACTCCTCATGTTTTCAGAAACAGGGCGAAGCAGTTCGTTGGATTTTGACAAAAGCCTATGCGCGCATATGCCTATTATAGTTGAGCCTTAAGTCTAGCTCAGCTCATGGATGTAGCTTACCCATTAGATACTTTCATAATTCAGTAATTTTTTTATTTTTTAACATTTGCTAAGAAAAAATAAACTTCTGTTGGTAACCAACGTTACATTAATCAGACACTAAGTTTGTTTGCTAAGAGTGCGGCAGTAAAGAATTTTTCTGTAAAATCTAAAATCTAAAATCTTAATTATTTTTAATGATAATAACTTTTAAAATATCGTCGCTGTAGTTCTATTCTAATACCTCGTAACCCAGAAAAGTCTTTTTTTCAGGAGAGGCAAAAAACTAAGTATGAAATGTATGAGAATCAATACAAATGATCTGGTTTTGAATAAGGGAAGCTCTGACACTATCGATGTTAGGCAAACAGGGTATTTTCTATTACATCCGGATTTTTTTTAACAATGTAATTGCATCATTAGTCCAAAATCGCTTTTTTCTGGGTTACGAGGTATTAGAACTACAGCGATAATAATTCAAGGTAAAGTTGTCATATGATTAAATAGGGTAACCAAAAATAATAAAATAATTTAAGGAACAATATTATTAAAAGGGGTAAACTATTATTTATTATTACGCAGATCTGTATTTTTGGAAACACTTAGATGGCATGCCAATTATTTAAATCTTCTCAAAATCAACAGCATATTCTTATTGTGAATATTAGTTATATGTAAGAAATAGGGTGAAGGTAATAACGCCCTATGAAGAAAGGCTTATTTCAAATGAAGATTTAATTTTATGAGAAAAATGAAATAAAGTACGGTGAGCCATAAGTCTTTCAATTAGACTAGTCACAGTGCTTATATTTTCGAAATCATTTTCGAGTGTTTTAATCATCACATGTCATGTTCTTTTTTTAATTTGCCTCTGACTTGAGTCAGTCTTGAGGTATCTCTAGACTTCTTGACATCAATAAATTCGCTTAAAGGTAATAATCAAACCTTTGCTAAAAAATCAATTCGACAATATTGGTTTTATTTGTTATTATAGTTGAATTTTTTTTTGAACAGGTACGTTTCCATGTTAAACAAACTTTTTTGTTTATCAAACTAAGATTATAAATAGGATTATAAATGACCAGATAACTTATCACCAAAACTATTTGTTTGGAAATGTTTGAATTTAGTTAATCATTTGAATTATAATCATTATAAATGGTTTACATTTTAGTCATCACATTTTGATAGTTTGATAAAATGTGGAATCATCAAGAAATTCAATGCAAATTGTAAATGAACCAGCAACGAACATCTCCTAAAAATATTTTTGCTCCCTCCCGTATGAAACCCTTCATTAAAAAATTCTTAACTTATATCGAAATTTCAAAACTTACATTGCATATGCCAACATCTCCAAATGACATTGTTTAACCGAATTTTGTCTTTCCAACGTAATCGAACTCCTTTGAAGTGATTCCATTTTGGCGATGTAAGTTTTTGACTGAAAGAAAAAACATTGCCTCAAATTATTTGTTTGAATAAAAGATTACGTTAAAAGGTTATTTTTACAACAAAAAAAAAAATCTTAAAACACTTTAACGTCTGATAAAGGTATTGTATTTTATATATTTTAGGTACATTTTGATTGAGAAAATTGGGCCTAAGAGCTTTTATTCAAAAACCACCGAAATTAGATTTAACCATAATGATTAGAGAGCTTGCCTTAAAAATTCATATGAACCGTTTGGCCCTCTGATAAGGAATCTACTTTGAGCTCCTGGACTTGTATCGAACAAACATTAGATCTACGAGGACACGCTGTTAACTATATAAAACTTCACAAAAGCTGTACAAATCTAAAATATTTTATTTATATTATGACGCCAAAATATGAAAGTAGATCTCCCAATTCCAAACTAAAAAATGACATACATACTAGCATTAAGTATATATTGTAAAATTCTATTCTCCATGTGCCTAGGTACGAGTATATGAGTAATTAAATAAAAGTGAAAAAAATGTTAATTAAATCACATTTCCCATTATATCTTTCACAAACAACATAATTGCCGT